>NW_007730314.1:293562-293997 GCF_000696425.1 Galeopterus variegatus | reverse complement strand
TGTATTTTCTTTTAATTGAAAATTTGGTACTAGCTTTTAAAGATATATTTCACATGCCATACAATTTGCCCATTTAAAGTGTACACTCAGTGTTTTTTAGTATATTGAGAGTTATGCAATCATCACCATAATCAGGCAGAATGCTGGGGCTTTTGTAGCCACTTTTGTTTCCATTCATTAAGAGAGCACACTCATTTGTTTCCGTTAATTGAGAGCACACTCCTGTACTGCATGCTTTCCAATATCAGAAACAGTTGTTTCATAATTCTGTCTAGTTTTCTAGTTGTTAACAGGTAGAGAACAAGTATAAGTCACTCCATTATGGGCAGAAATAGAAGCCAGAATTTATTTTTAAAAATCTAGTTTGAGGGCCAGCCCGGTGGCACACTTGGTAGAGTGCGGCGCTTGGGAGCGCGGCGGCACTCCCACCGAGGG
>NW_007730314.1:291268-292424 GCF_000696425.1 Galeopterus variegatus | reverse complement strand
ATTTAAATTACAGTGGGCCCTCTATTCTGTTCCATTGGTCTTTAACTCTGTTTTTATGCCAGTCCCATGCATTTTTGATGACTGTAGCTTTGTAATATATTTTTAAATCAGGTAGTGTTGATGTCTCCATCTTTGTTCTTTTTGCTCACAATAACCTTGGCTATTCAGGGTTTTTTTGTTGTTGTTTATGTTTTTGGTTTTTTGTAGTTCTATATGAATTTTAGGATTTTTTCTTTATATTTCTGTAAAAATGCCATTGGGATTTTCATAGAAATTGCATTGACTCTGTAGATCACTTTGGGTAGTATGGGCATTTCTAGTAGTGAAATTTATAATGATAAATGTTTACATTAATAAAAAAAGATATCAAGTAAACATCCTAACTTTACACCTGAAGAGACTAGAAAAAGAAGAGTGAAGTCCAAAGATAGCAGAAAGAACTGAAGATCAGAGCAGAGATCAATAAAATGGAGACTAAAAAACAATAGAAAACATCAATGCAACGACGAGTTGTTTTTCTGATAGAATTGACAAACCCTTAGGTAGAGTAAGAAAAAAGAGAGAAGACTCAAATAAATAAAATTATAAATGAAAGAGGAAGTGTTACAACTGATACCACAGAAATACAAATGATTATAAGAGACTACAAAGAGCAATTATATGCCAACAAATTGCATAACCTAAAAGAATTGGATAAATTCCTAGGAACATACAACCTACTAAGCCTGAATCATGAAGAAATAGAAAATCTGAACAGAACAGTAAGGTGTAGGAGACTGAATCACTAATAAAACGTCTCTCATCAAAGAAAAGCCCAAGAGCTGATGGCTTCATTGCTAAATTCTACCAAACATTTAAAAAGGAATTAATGCTAATTCTTCTTACACTCTTTGAAAATATTGAAGAGGAGGGAATACTTCCAAACTCATTTTACAAGACCAGCATTTTCCTGATGCCAAAGCCAGTCAGGGACAGTACAAGAAAAAAAAAAAAATTACAGGTCAAAATCCCCAATGAACGTAGATGCAAAAGTCTTCAACAAAATACTAGCAAACTGAATTCAACAACATATTAAAAGGATCATACACCTCAACAAAATACTAGCAAATCAAATTCAACAGCATGTTAAAAGGTTGATGCACCTTTAAAAAAAAAA
>NW_007730314.1:289944-291176 GCF_000696425.1 Galeopterus variegatus | reverse complement strand
AAATACTAGCAAATCAAATTCAACAGCATGTTAAAAGGTTGATGCACCTTTAAAAAAAAAAATAATCATGTGAGATTTGTCCCTGGGATGTAAGGATTGTTCAACCTATGTAAATTAATAAATGTGATGCAACACACTAACAGAAAGAATGATAAAAATCATATGATCATCTCAATACCTGCAAAATAAGCCTGTTTCAACATTAAACATCCTTTCATGATAAAAAAAAAAACACAACAAATTAGGTATAGAAGGAGTGAGCCTCAACATAATAAAGTTCATATATGGCAAACCTATAGCCAATCTCATACTCATTGGAAGAAACTGAAAAGTTTTTGCCTGAAATCAGAAATAAGACAAGGTGTCACTTTTGCCATTTCTATTCTACATTCTGTGGATGCTCCTCAATTTACAATCAGGTTATGCCCCAATAAACATATTGTATGTTGAAAATATTTTAAGTCAAAAATACATTTAATATACCTAACCTCACAATGTACACATGTATTGAAAAGTGATGTTGTATCTCATAAATATATGCAATTATAGTGAATTAGAATAAATATACTTTTTAGAAGACAAAAAAAAAATAATAGAAATAAATTAAAAATACACCTAACCTGCCCAACATTATAGCTTGGCCTAGCTTAACTTAAACGTTCTCAGCAACTTATATTAGCCTACAGTTGGGCAAAATCATCTAACACAAAGTCTATTTTGTAATAAAGTGTGGAATATCTCATGTAATTTATTGAATAGTGTATTGAAAGTGAAAAATAAAATGGTTGTATGGATACTTGAAGTACAGTTTCTACTAAATGTGTATCATTTTCCCACCATTGTAAAGTAGAAAAATTGTTAAGTCAAACCATTGTAGTCGTGGACTACTTGTACTTAGCCAGAGCAATTAGACAAGAAAAAGAAATAAAAGACATCAAAATCAGAAAGGAAGAAGTAAAATTGTTTCTCTTTGCAGTTGACATGATCTTATATATAGAAAACCCTAAAAACTCCACCAAAAAACTGTTAGAAGTAATAAATGAATTCAACTGAGTTGCAGGATACAAAATCAACACACAAAAATCAGTAGCATTTCTATACATTGACAACAAACTCTCTGAAAAAGAAATAAAGAAAACAATCTCATTCACAATAGCATAAAAATAATACGTAGGAGTAAATTTAAGCAATGAGATTATTCCTAAGATCTGTATTACCAAGGTCTGTACACT
>NW_007730314.1:286146-288587 GCF_000696425.1 Galeopterus variegatus | reverse complement strand
CTATTCATGAGCATGAATGCCTTTTCATTTATTTAGGTCTTCTTTACTTTCTTCAATGATGCGATGTTGTTTTCAGTGCGCAGGTCTCTCACTTTTGTTAAATTTATTCATAAGCGTTTCTTTTTTATGATGTTATTATAAATTGAATTATTTTCTCAATTTCATTTTTGGATTCTTCATTGGTAGTATATAGAACCACAGTCGGTTTTTTATATTGGTCTTGTGTCTACCAACCTTGATGAACTTCATTATTACCTTTAATGGTTCTTTGTATGTTTGTAGATTCCTCAGGATTTTCTATATACAGCCATGTGTCGCTTAGTGATGGGGACAACTTCCGAGAAATGTGTTGTTCAGCAATTTTGTCTTGGTGTGAAAATCATAGTGTGTACTTACGCAAACCTTGATGGTATAGCCTACTACACATCTAAGCTATATGGTATAGCCATTATAATTTTATGGGACCACCATCATATATGTGGTCCATCATTAATGGAAAGTCATTATGTGGCACATTACTGTACAAAATTATCTCATCTGTGACTAGACATAGTTTTACTTCTTTCTTTGCAATCCAGATGCCTTTTATAGCAGTTTCCCCTTATCCACAGTTTCGCTTGTTGTGGTTTTATTTACCTATAGTCAACTGTGGTCCAAAAATATGGAAAATTTCGGAAATAATTTATAAGATTTAAATTGAGCACCATTCTGAGTAGCGTGATAAAATCTCATGCCATTCTACTCCATCCTGCTCAGGACATGAATCATCCCTTTGTCCAGCATATCCAAACTGTATATGCTATCTGCCAGTTTGTAACTTAGAAGCTGTCTTGGTTATAAGATCACTTATTGTGGCATCACAGTGCTTGTGTTCAAGTAATCCTTATTTTACTTAATAATGGTCCCAAAGTTCAGGAATAGTGATGTTGACAATTTAGATATGCCAAAGAGAAGCCATATAGTGCTTCCTTTAAGTGAAAAGGTGAAAGTTCTCAATAAGTAGAGAAAAAATAGTATGCTGAGGTTGCTGAGATCTACAGTAAGAATGAATCTTCTGTGTGTGAAATTGTGAAGAAGGAAAAATAAATTAGTGCTAGTTTTGCTGTTGCAGCCCTAACTGCCAAAGTTGTGGCTACAGTGTGTGATAAGTGTTTACTTAAGATGGAGAAAAGGTGTTACATTTGTGGCATTACTTGAACATTTCTGTTCAAGACATGAACACAAATGTGTTCCAATTGACAACAATTGAGTTTGGGACAGTTCATGATTGCAGGCATTCTATTCTTTGTTTATCAAGTAGTTTTTTGGGTTGTTTTTTTTTTTTTGTCATAAAGTGGTTTTGAATTTCTTAAAATGCTTGTTTTGTATCTATTGAGATAATTATGTGGATCTTGTCCTTTATTCTATTGACATGGTGTATTACATTAATTAATTTGGGGATGTTAAACTAACCTTGCATTTCTGGGATAAATCCCAGTTCATTAGTTGTATAGTCCTTTTTATATGTTGATGGATTTAGTTTGCTAGTATTTTGTTGAGGAATTTTGCTTGTATATTCATAAGAGAGGTTGTTGTGTAATTTTCTTTCTTGTGAAGTCTTTGTGTGATTTTGGTGTTAGGGTAATACTGACCTCATAGGATGAGTTGGGAAGTGCTCACTTCTGTTCTTAGGAGAGTTGGAAAAATCGTTATTAATTCTGTTTTAAATATTTGGTAGAATTTACAAATGAAGCCATTTGGGCCTAAGCTTTTCTTCTGGGTAGGTGGTTGATTACTAGTTTAATATCTTTACTTGTTCTAGGTCTATTCAGATGGTCTTTTTCTTCTTCAGTCAGTTTCAGTCATTTGTGTCTTTCTAGGAATTTGTGAATTTTATCTAAGTTATCAAATTTGTTGGTATGCATTTGTTCACAGTGTTCCCTTATTATCTTTTTCTCTGTAGTTGTAGTAATGTCCCCTTTTTCATTCCTGATTTTAGTAATTTGAGTTTTTTCTTTTCTTTGCTTGGATAGTCTAGTTAAAAGTTTGACAATTTTATTGAATTTTTCAAAGAACCGAGTTTTTATTTTATTAGTTGTCTCTATTGTTTTTCTAGTCTGTATTTGACCTAATACCGCTCTAATCTGTTCCTTACTTCTGCTTGCTTTGGGTTTAGTTTACTTTTCTTTTTCTAGTGTCTTAAGGGAGAAGGTTATTTTGTTGATTTTATATGTTTTTTCTTTTTCAATGTAGGTGTTGAAAGCTATAAATTTTTCTTTAAGCACTGCTTTAACATAAGTTTTGGTATGTTGTATCTTCATTTTCTTTCATCTCAAAGAATTTTCTAAGTTCCATTGTTATTTTTTCTTTGATCCATTATTTAGTAGTGTGCTGTTTATTTATTTATTCATTTATTTATTAAAAGGATGACCGGTAAGGGGATCTTAACCCTTGACTTGGTG
>NW_007730314.1:242343-285278 GCF_000696425.1 Galeopterus variegatus | reverse complement strand
GTTCTCTTTCTTTATGTTCATTTTAAAAGAAAGTTGATGTCAACTCTTGTTCTTCTCCCAATATTGCCCACAAGATAGAAAGCAATTCTGCATAGATTAAATGTCTAAATTAAACCATTAAAATCAGGTGGACTTGTCAAGTCATCTCGATGGATTCATTGAGAATTCAAAGGAATAATAAATCATGGCCTTCATTATATGTCTTTAGCTTGGGAAAAAAATCTTTCTCGATGAGAAAGCTAATCATTTGACAAATATGTTTTCCCAGGGGAAAATAGTTTGGTATACCGTGGTTATGACCTTCAACATTCTAAAACAAAACCCTTTGAGTGCCTACTAAAAGTACGGCACAGCGTAAGTCTGATTTAACTATAGTGTGTAAATTTGAAGCCGTGTTTGAGACTTATGACCCAGTTTCAATATTAAGGTCAACAAACTTCTTTGAGCTTCTATTAAAATGATGAAGGTAAGAAACTAATGATGTCTTGTTTTTCCAAATTTTTATTTTAATAGATTTGTCTTGGATGGTTAATTCCAGATGATATTGTTGAGTTTCTCATAATTTGATAACAGCTGGAGATGACAGGTATGAAAATAAATGAACACTCTAAAAATACACATCATATTAAAACATTAAACACTTTTTTGATAAATTCTAGCTTAAACATTTAGTCTAGATGTAAATTAGGGGAACTTCATCCACTGTTGTATTCTTATCAGATACTATTTTTCTTATTGCAACTTATTGTACTAACACTTGTTATTAGAATTTATTTGTTCTCATTTATTAATGTGCTCATTTGTTTGATACCTATGTCCCATGTCTGACTCTCATGTATATTTTTTTAACCAATATATATCCAGCACTTAGTATCATGCCTGGCATATAATATAAACTCTTGAAATTTTGTTGAATAACCAAATAATAAAATGTCAAGAGACCTGCCTTGAAATCCAGTCTTAACTCTATTCTGACTTAGTAAATAACTTCAGCAAGTCATTTACTTTTTTTCTGCCTTGACTGCCTTCTTTGGGTTAATGAATACTAATGATACCTTATATATAATGCATTACATCTTTGTAACATTCAAAACATTTTCATAGCATTTACCAAGTGATTACTATGTATCAGGTACTCCGCTAGGTATTAGGGATACAACAAAAAAGACAAAAATTTCTGCCTTCATGGAGCTTACATTTTAGTGAAATCTGTTGCTTTGTTTTGGTCTTCACAACAACCATGTGAGGACTGATATTTTTATTAATTTACTAATGTGGAAATGGAGGCTATGTGAAGTTATGTATTTACTCAAGATCGATGAGCTGGTGAGTTCAAAAACTAGATGTTTGATATCCAGTGCTTTTCCCATTATGTCATCCTTCTTCCCCTTACTCCTCATCTATTGTGTAGGAATTTTTTGAGGAAAAGTAAGACCAACATCTTCTGTAAAATAGACTGCATAGATACAAAGTAATGGCATGACTCAGGCTTTAAGCAGTTTTTAAAACTATGGCATTTCAAGATACCTCAAATCCAAAGAAAATTTAAAATTTAAATTCAAACCCATTTGTTTAGATATGGCCTGTTACTATTTATGTAATGCCTAACTCTTATATCTAGACCTTTGACTGTAGGAGTCGGGGCTTCCTACTGTTAAATGTTCTAGTAGTACGTTAGTATGGAAATTTAGGCAGTGCCCATAGTGGATAACATATTAGTTGCTAAGCAAGGGAGACTATTATGCCATCTGCTGCCTCTTATAAGATATGTTATTACCCAACTCATTTTCCGAATCAACATATCAAAGGCACCATAAGTAATGTAAAGTACAGTAGCTTGCACATTTTTTAACTGAATAAGCAGTTTATAAGAAAAAAAAAATCCTCCTAACTTTGTGCCTCTTCTCTCAATTTTAATGGATGATTTGGAATATTATTTTTGTCCTTCAAACTTTGTTTCCATGAAATAATATTTTATTAGACCATCAAATACCCCAAACTTAAAACAATAATTTTTCTTTGTTATGAACTTATAACAGTTCTTTGGCATTGATAGTAAATTATTCATAGAAAATCAGATATTTAGGTATTTATTTTAATCAAGCACTTCAAATTCTAGAAAGCAATGAAATGCCCCCAAATATGCTTAGGCTTGCAAAGAAGAACCTGAATATGAAAAATATAGTAGTTCTTCAGTATCAGTGGGGGATTGATTCCAGGACACCCTGGGATACCAAAATCTGCATATGCTCAAGTCCTTGTTATAAAATGGTGTAGTATTTGCATATAACCTATGCACATTCTCTGTATACTTCAAATCATTTCTAGATTACTTAAAATACCTAATACAGTGTAAATGCTATGTAAATAATTGTTATACTGTATTGTTTAGGGAACAATGACAAGAAAAAAGTCTGTACATGTTTATTTAGTACAGACAATTTTTTTTTCCAAATATTTCTATCCAAGTGTGGTTAAATCCATGGATGTGGAAACCACGGATATGGAGGGCCAGTTGTATACCTATTTAACAGAAATGTCAAAGTAATTTCTTTATAAATCTGTCCTGATGGCTATACGTTTGATACAATTCTATTTGACCTTTTCTCCTACTAGTGTGTTCTCAGAGTTTGTTTTCTGAGTGTGTTTCTTAAGAAATTAACAACTATTATTGGAGAAGAAAGGTTTTTGTAGTCAAATATGATTTAGAAAAAAAAGCTCAGGGAACGTTTTTCACTATAGGACTTCTCAGAGCTGGCTGTAATTATGTTAATATGTTAGTGTGTATTGTAATTTCTAATGGGCAGTATTTTCCCCAACATTTTGTCACAGAAAAATTTTTTCCTTACGAATATCTTGTGAGACTAATGATCTGCAAAACCTAATTGGGAAACACTGCTTTAGAGTACATGTTAGTCTGATGATGCCCATATATGTAAATTTGCCAGCTCTGTCTCCTGAGCTCCAGATCCAGATGTACATCTACCTACCCAACTTTTTCAACTGAGTATTGAGGCCCTCAAACTCAATAACCCAAAAGCGAACTCAATAGCTTCCTCTCCAATCTGCTCTTCCTGCTGCTCTCCTGTCTTATTGAAGATCACTAGTATCCACTTAGCTGCCCAAGCCAGACAACTAGGAGCCATCCTGAAATCTTGCCACTCACTCTCCCTTCTCATCCAACCATCAACACAACCCAACTCTTCTCGTTCTTTATAGCTCTTAAATAAGTCCACTTCACTCAAATTGCATTTAACTTAAGTCATCTTATGTAAGTTGCCAAAGTAACCCTTTAACTCATTTAATGGAAATATAGTGTTAGCCACAAACCCAGGCCATGTATGTAATTTTAAATTTTCTAATAGTCACATTAAAAAACAAAACAAGTGAAATTAATTTTCAAAATGTATTTTATTTAGCCCAATATATTTAAAACTGTCATTTTAACATGTAATCATTATAAAATTATGGATATATAAAAATTATTGATATATTTCACATTGTTGTTTTTACAAACAATGTGAAATCTAGTGTGTATTTTACACTGTCAACCATCTCAATTTGTACTAGTCACATCTGAAGAGCTCAGTAGCCACATGTGGCTGATGGCTATGATATTGCACAGCATAGCCCTACCAGGTTTTCCTTCCTGCATACTCCCCTTCTCATCCATTCTCCCCAATGTAGCCTATATGGCATTTCCGATTCTATTATTCCACTCTTTAAGGTCCTTGATGGATTCCACATTGCATCAGGTTTCAAGACCCATGATAAGCTGTATTTATTTCTCCAGCCTCATCTCACTCAACCCCACTGTAAGCACCACGCATACTGATCTATTTATGGTTGTTTCCCAAAGATAGCATGCTTTCTCTCCTCTAGGTTTTTGTGCATGTTGTGCCCTCTACTTGGAATTACCCTTTCCAACCACTTTTCCAGGTGAACTCTTAGTCAGTTCTCAGCTTAGATTTCATTTCTTCCAGTAAATCTTCCCTAACCGCAAAAGTCTGAATTAGGTGCTCCTCCTATCAACTCTCATTGTACTATCTACTTACCTAATATTAGTACTTACTGCACTGTATTTTATTATGCTGTATTACAGCTTACTTCTTCTGCTAGACTTTGAACTCCATGAAGTTAGGGATTATGTCTGTTTTTAACTCCATGATTTAACTAATTAGACTGGACATTCTTAAAGACCTAGCAAATAGTATATGCTCACTAAATGATTTTTTTAAATTGTAGTAGGAAACACATAATACCAAGTTTACCATCTTAACCATTTTTAAATGTGCAGTTCAGTAGAGTTAATTATTTTCACATTGTTGTGCAGAAGATCTTTAGAAGTTCTTCATTTTGCAATATTGAAACTCTACATGCACTGAACACTAATTCTTCCTCCTCACTACCTGCAGCCTTTGTTAACAACCTTTCTATTTTCTGTTTTTGTGATTTTGATTACTTCTGATTCTTCACATGAGTGTGATCATACAGTATTTGCCTTTTTATGACTGGCATACAGTATTTTACTGAGCATATTGTCCTTGAGGTTCATCAATGTTGCAGCATGTGACAGGATTCCTTGTTTTTTTAAGGGTGTAATATCCCATTTTATGTATATATCACATTTTCTTTATCTACTCATCTGTTAATGGATATTTGGATTGCTTCTCTCTCTTGGTGATTGTGGAATGAATAATTTTTAAGTGAAAATATGGGAGAAAAAGAGTAACATAAAAATCAAAAGGTATCTGCCCCATCTCCTGTGATGGCATCATTGGTCCCTAAATCCCCACACCTGGAAGCATACTTATTCAGCAAGTGTTCACTGATCTGCTGTATGTCAGGCACTAGGCTGTGTATTTCCTAACATTGTGGAAAGTAGTCTGCCCTACTGATCAACAATGATTCATATTCCTTTTATGTTTATCTTATAATATGATAGCCCTAAATTAGCATGCATCAAAGAAGTACCGTTCAGATAAAATTCTGTGATTACAGGAAACAAACTCAATTCTGACTCACCTAACTACAGGAGGAGGTTTATTGGAAGGACACTGAAGGTAGCGCACAGAATAGAAGGAGATACTTAACAACCAAACTTTACTAAGCTTTGGGAAGGGCAAGAACCAAGATAGCTTCGGGATTTTCAGCCTCAGGAGCTACAGATCTTGTTAAGTATTTTTCCTTCAGATGACTCAGGTTTTAGGTGTGTCTGCTCAAGAATCTAATTCTTGGGAGACAAAAACTGGCTCACAAGAAAAAAAAAGAAAGAAAGACCAATGATCTTCAACAAAGGCACAAGAACATACATTGGGGGAAGACTGCCTCTTCAATAAATGGTGCTGGGTAAACTGGACATATGTATGTAGGAGAATGAAACTAGACCTGTACTTCTTGCCTTATACCAAAATCAATGCAAAATGGATTAAAGACTTAAGTATACATCCTGAAACTATAAAACTCCTAAAAGAAACCATAGGGGAAACACTTCAGGAAGTAGAAATAAGCAAAGATGACCCCAAAAGCACTATAAAACTCCTAAAAGAAACCATAGGGGAAACACTTCAGGAAGTAGAAATAAGCAAAGATGACCCCAAAAGCACAAATATGACCCCAAAAGCACAGGCAACAAAAGGAAAAATAAACCAATGTGATTATATCAAACTAAAAATCTTCTGTCACAGCAAAAGAAACAACAAAACTGAAAGACAATCTACAGAGTGGGAAAAAATATTTGTAAACTATACATCTGACAAAGTATTAATATCCAGAATACACAAGGAACTCAAACGACTTAACAGTAAGAAAACAAACAAACAAACAAAAACCCTTTTAAAAATGGGCAAAGGAGCTGATAGGCATTTCTCAAAGGAATATATACAAATGGCCAACACACATGAAAAAAATGTTCAACATCACTCAGCATTGGGGAAATGCAAATCAAAACCATGTTGAGATATCATCTTATGCCAGTTAGACTGGCTACTATCAAAAAGACAGAAAAGCAAATTCTGGTAAGGATGGGGAGAAAGGAGAACCCTCCTACACTGTTGGTGGGACTTTAAATTGGTGCAGCCAGTATGGAAAACAGTATGGAGTTTCCTCAAACAGCTACAGATAGAACTGCCATATGATCCAGTAATCCCTCTTCTGGGTATATATTCAAAAGGAATGGAAATTATCATGTTTAAGGGATACCTCACCTCACCCACATGTTTATCAAAGCTCTATTTACAATAGCCAAGAGTTGGAACCAACCTAAATGCCCATCAGATGATTGGATAGGAAAATGTGGTATATTTACATAATGGAATACTACTCTGTCATAAAAAGAATGAAATTCTGCCATTTGCAGCAACATGGATTAACTTAGAGAAAGTCATGTTAAGTGAAATAAGCCATGCACAGAAAGAGAAATACTGCATGTCCTCACTCATAAGTGGGAGCTAAAAAATAAACAAATACATAAACAAAAAGAGAAAGATACAACAATAACAATAATATGTTGAACTTCAAAAGTAGAGAACAGAACTAAGTTTACCAGAGCTGAGAAAGGGGGATAGAACGGGGTAAGGGAGGAATTGGTAAAGGGACATGAAAAACAATTACATCGTATAATGTTAAATACACTAATTATCCTGATTTGAGTATCACATATTGTACACAGGTATTGATATTCAACTCTGTAGATAAGTACAATTAAAAAATAAAAAAATGTTACAATAAAAAATAAAAAAGAAAGAAAGAAAACAAAACAAAAACTCACCTAGGATCACATATCTGTCTCTCTGGTCAAGGTCAGGGAATAATCCTGGAAGAAGATAAAATAGGAAAACATTCTGGGCAGACCAAAACAATATCTGCTACAGTTTTAAAAATCTCTCTCAGGGACTATGGCTCATGGAAAAGGCATCTGAAGGACTTAGTCAACTTCTTAATGATTATTATTTTAATTAGCTATTTATCATTTAGAGGATCCAAAAATAATTCAAGTAAGATTTCGATATTTGCAAGTGATTCCATCATTCATTCATTTGTTCAATAAATATTAAGGACTATCATGCCAGATACTGTTAAGCAACAGGGTTATAAAGACAAACTAAACATAGTTTCTACCTTCAAAGAACTTAGTCTTATGTGTAGTCATGAATGGATCGTAGGGAGAAATTGGAATAAGCTTCACAGAAGTTGGGCTAGGATGAATGTTAATCTACCCACTGGACAGCCAGTGAGAAAAATTCCCTGAATCATACAGAAAGGATAGTATAGCAGATGAGCAGTCACCAAAACTGAAGAGAGCAACATATGTTTGAGAAGTACGTGTAATTCAGAATCTCAAGAATGTAATGTGTTCCTATATATGTGTGTTGGGAGAGATGGAACTGAGAGAATGGTGAGTGATGAGGCTGGGCAGGTAAGTAGGAGCCGGGTCACGACGGGCTTGGTCTATCCGCATCAGGGATTTAAATTTTGTCTTGTGTGTGATGGGGATGGTGTTGGGAGAGATGGAACTGAGAGAATGGTGAGTGATGAGGCTGGGCAGGTAAGTAGGAGCCAGGTCACAAAGGGCTTGGTCTATCCACATCAGGGATTTAAATTTTATCTTGTGTGTGATGGGGATGCGTGAAGAGTCCTGAGAAAGGGACTGATATAATCAGATTTCCATATTACAATGAGCATTCTGATGGCTATGGAATCAATAGATTGAATGGAAAAGAAATTAAAGTCAAAGAAACTTGCTAACTACAGTCTGGTAAAATCAAGGGAGAAGTGATAAGGCTTGAATACAGGCAATGATGACAATTGGGGAAGGAAAGAAGCAGGCAGATAAAGAACCTATTTAGGAGGTAGAGTAGGCAAGACCTTATGAGGTGAGGTTTTTGTTTTGTTTGTCATCCAGTAACAGAAAACTGAGTTCAAATAATGAAGGCATTCATTGGCTCACATAACTGGAAAATCCAGAGAAGGGCAGGTGTTAGGCTCAACAGTGTGATTTAAAAAGTTTGTTTTCATCTTGTAATTCTGTCTTCCATAGTGTCAGTTTATTGGTTTCCTTCCTGGTGACAAAATGCAGCAATTTCAGTCCTCACTTTGGAATACCACAAGATCCAGAAAGGGAGAGAGTGTGTGTGTGGCCTTTTGGAGGCTTTCTTAGAAGAGAGAGAAAACCAAAAGTTACCTTGGCCCATTCTTGACCTTATCACTTTGGCCAGGGAAACTTCAAATTTGCCTAACCTGGGTTATCTGAATCAATCACTTTAGCAAGGAGGATGAACCCACATTTGGCCATAAATAGAGTCAACTTCCCCCAAGCATGGTGCTCTCAGGAATGGGATGGATTCCAAACTGAAAACTTAGGCAGGAGAAGATGCATGCTGCATAAGTCTACTTAGGGAGAATGTCTGCCATAGAGTGAGTACTTAACCCGGTAATTGACAGTGAAAGGAAGAAGGTATATTTATAGAGAGAGATGCAGGGTAAAGGGAAGGTTTTTCTTGTTTTTTTTTTTCTTTCATCTTTTTTTCTTCTTTTGAAGATAATTAAGCATGTTTATAGGCTGCAGAGGAGGGTCAATGAAGAGGAAGAAATGGAAGACAAAGGACAGAGGCTGTGATGGAGAAGAGCTGGGAGCCAGAGGGCAGGCATACAGGCTAGCTGGTCTCATATTCCGAGCTGGAGAAGAAGAGGGATATCCCCCTTGATAACCTTTATTTTCTCTATGAAATGGGAAGAAGTGATTGGAACTTGAGGAGAATAGTGAAGATTTGGGATGGAGAAGAGCTGGGAGCCAGAGGGCAGGCATACAGGCTAGCTGGTCTCATATTCCGAGCAGGAGAAGAAGAGGGATATCCCCCTTGATAACCTTTATTTTCTCTATGAAATGGGAAGAAGTGATTGGAACTTGAGGAGAATAGTGAAGATTTGAAAGACTAAAAGTGGAAAATGGGTAAGAGATGGATAAGAATGTGTAATAGAACTGCCGAGCAGTGTTGCAGGTGCAGCTGGTCTAGAGTACTATAAATATTCAGTGGCTTCACTATACAGACGTGTTAGTTTTTCCAGCATTGCTCAGCAACCCAGGTGGAACAGGGTTGAAGATGGGAGGTTAGATTGGTTCATGTCTGGGAGTTGCAGGATGGAAGCAGCAAAAATGATGAGAGGCCCAGGGAGTAAGAGTACTTGTAAACCATGGTGTGCAGCACTCATGGAATTCAGGGTGGATGACATTAAAACTGCACAATTGAAAGGCTGTGATATTGGTGCATTAGAAAGTTCATCTCTATAAACACTAAAGTTCCTAATAATCTACTATTATTGCTATTTATTAAGATTAGTTATAAAATATTCATATGGACTTACTTGTCTGTTTGCTTCCATAGCATGCCATTAAGTTGAGTGCTGTAGCAGTTAAGAATGTTTTGGGGGCTGGCTAAGAAAAAACTCACAGTGGCTTAAACAAATTGTGGTTCATTCTTCTCTCATAGACCAGAGATAGTCTGTGGCTGGTGCAGGGACTCAGGGATGCTATTGAAAGATGCAGGTTTTTTTACTCTGCCATCCTTCAGTGTCAGTTTGTCACCTTGTTCTCACTAGAGGGCTACTGCAGCTCCAGGTACTGCACCCAAGTACAAGGAAGGAAGAAGAGGGAAGAGAGCTATGCCAGCCATGTCTGCTCCTTTTATGAGGAACTCAAAAGCTTTCCCAGACCCCAGTATTCTTCCCTTTGGATCTCATTGGCTGGCACCATGTCACATGGACTCAGCCAGCTTCAAGGGAGGCTGAAACGGTAAGTGCTGGCTATGCAGTTGAAGGCAACAAGGGAGAATGAAAGTGCAAACAGCTGGCAAGTCAGCTGAACACACAGGTTTGCTGTAAGTGCTTCTTTTGGAGTCTCTCTCCTCAACCCCCACAATTTTTACGGTGTTTGTTTTTTTCTTTGTGTGTTTGAGATATTGAAAATTATATGACAAGGCTGTAGTTCTAGTATAAGATCAGAGTTCGACAATGTAGGGAAAAAGGAAACGCATTCTCTTCCTTTTTACTAAGATTGCAAAGTGAACGAAGTAGGAACTGGGAACACACAGTCCAAATTTTACTTTACAGGATAATGCTGAAGCAATCGTTTAATTTTCTTGGATGGACCCCCAGCCAGCATGAAGTGAATGGCACCGTGGGGTAGAGAGGGGCTCTTGAGTCATAGTGCATTGTCCTGGCAATCGATGCATAGATGCAGTAGCTCATTCTTTGGTCAAGCACAACCAGAACCGTTCCCTTGAAGGAGTAAAGTGTCAGCTTATATATGAAACTCTCATACCAGTAAGTGACAGCTGATTCAGATGGCTAGGTGATCACAAATTTGCTGATCCTCTTTTCTTCAACCAGAGATAGCATTAGAAATGAAGATGAATAAAAATTGATCTGTAATGTAAAATAGATGATCCAGCCAGAGCAGACTGCTTCTCAATGGCAGGAGTGCTGCTCTGGCCATGGTTCTGCTTTATAAGCCAACCTCTCTGACAGCAGGCATCAAGTATGAGCATGATGCAAAAGCATCTATTGATCCTGCCAGCATCTATTGAACTAACATAATTCATTCTTCAACACTCACTTCCCGATAAATAGAAACAAAGTCAGAATAATTGAGCACCTTGAAAGCATCAGTGTTTGCAGCTCTGGAGATACACATTGCTTTGCTTCCCTATTTATTTCTCATCACTGGATATGCTTCAGTCGTTATCCAGCAGCAGGGAGACCATAATTGCATGAAAATGTTCCATTACAGTAACATTCATTCAATTTCCTAAAGCAAAGCATGGATCCTGAACTGTCTGGATCCTAAAAAATATAAGACAAGGAGCTTACACTTAAATAGTTATTATGGGCCGACCCTGTGGCTCACTCGGGAGAGTGCAGTGCTGGGAGCGCAGCAGTGCTCCCGTCACGGGTTTGGATCCTATGTAGGGATGGCCGGTGCACTCACTGGCTGAGTGCGGTGCAGACAACACCAAGCCAAGGGTTGCGATCCCCTTACCGGTCACACACACACACACAAAAATAGTTATTACACACTTAAAAAATTTGGAAAACTCAAGCTTATGCATATTTAATGATAGCTATAGCTGGTTTTCCATTCCTCAGGTAAAAAGTTCTGGAAGTATCAAAGACCATTAAAATTTCCCAGAAATTTCCAATTATTTATGCTATTATATTTTGTTCAATATTGTCTCCTATCAACTCCTTTCATCAGAACTGCAATGGAATTGCAAAACTGATGTTGGACCTCACCTTTTTGTCTCCCTACAGGCCTGGGTGAAGGTAGTAAAGAGCAAATGCTGAAAGCCCAAGCAGCATGAGGAAGGAAAAGGAGTGAAGGAAAAGTGTCTAAATAATCCACAAACTCTTTAGTCTATCACTGAATTACCTAGGGTTGACTATTTCCCTAAGGCATTTGTAACTGTAATCAGATCTGCTCACCTGAATCTGTCCTTCTTGGGCCAGCATCATGTAAGCTGTGGCATTCTCTGATCATGTGACTAAAGGCACTGATTTTAATTACATGAAAATTGATGTTTATTGTGAGCTTTTATGAAGAGTAATTATTGCATTGGGAAAAGACCTAAGAGTAGTTATTCATCTTTACAAACTTGGATTTGAGTGTAAGCACATCTGATCTCTAGGGTTCAATAGTGTTATAAATTTGCACATTAGATGCACATTTATATCATCTTATCCCAGATATCAGATTCCTAGTGCATTTTTAGTTTCTTGCCTATGCAAATATTGACTTCAAGGCTTTGTTTAGCTTACTTTTTTCTCAATATAGTGCTGCTTTTATTGCTCCATAAGTATGCCCAAACACATTATCACATTATCAGAATTTTTGCTTCCGTGAGTAGCATATGTCTTCCTCAAGGTCAGAGATCCTGTCTTCATCACCTTTGTAAATCTCCAACAAAGCACAATGCCTGGCTCATAGGAAGCATTTAAATAAAAGTTGAAGGAATGAATATAGCCCATATAGATAATTTGGGACAAATGAAAAATTTCATTTTTCTGCCTCGCTTTATCCAGAAAAAGAGGCAAGTATTTTAGTTTATATCACAGGTGTGTTTTGAGGATCAATATACAATCATAAGAGAGTAATCACAGCCATGATTGTCATACAAAAATCAAGGAAAAAAAATCATTCCCTGGTTCTCTGCTCTGACGTGTCTGCATAAAATCTACTCTCCTGGTTTTGCTGACATTGCATGTATCTAAGCAATTTGTTGTCGCCACCCATTCCTGGATGTATATAGTATTAATGACTTACAGGTTTCTCATTTCCATTGAATAACTGCTGTTCAGATTTAGTATAATGTCAAAATTTGACTGGGAATCAGAGCAAATGTCAATTGGTGTCTCATTGCATGAACTGAGAAAGTGAGGTTGAAGATGATTACATTTGTACCTGATGCCCATTACTCATTCTAAAGAAATTGAAGCCATCAATAGTATGAGACCAGGTATGTTTATCCATCTGCTGTTCCTGATAGCTGAAGCTACTTCCTGCATGAACTGAGAAAGTGAGGTTGAAGATGATTACATTTGTACCTGATGCCCATTACTCATTTTAAAGAAATTGAAGCCATCAATAGTATGAGACCAGGTATGTTTATCCATCTGCTGTTCCTGATAGCTGAAGCTACTTCCTAAACAACATTGATTAATATGCTCTGGCAGGTGCAGATCTTTAGAAATCAGTTTAAATGATTAAATGCCTTACCCAGAGGTTCCGAGAATCCACCCCAACTTCACTTCCTATCCATGGCCAGGGGATCATGAGGGGACTGGACAATCCTCTTTTGACTCTTTCTCTTTCGTTGGGATTTGAAGTCTGCATTATAGAGTCCAAGCTTGCCTTAAGTATATTTTTACCCTTTCACCCAGTAATTTTACTTCTAGGGATTTAATCAGATGAAGTTGTCAGAGATCTATTCAGATATTTGTGTATAGAACATTTGTTATAACACGGTTACAGTATCAAAAATTTGGAAATAGTTAAAATACTTAAGTAAAAGATTGATAGTGATACAACCACAGTGAAATCCTATTTAGCACTAAAAATCATTTATTTAACAAGATGGGAAAATGCTCATTATAGAATATGAAGTTAAAAAAGCAAAATAAAAGTATAGATATATAGTTGTAATTTTGTAAAGCAAACTATACATATACATGTATATAATTTTAGAAAATGATTAGTAGGATTATAGATATTTGCAAATATTTTTCCCATTTAAGCCTACATGTATTATCCAGGCTTTCTTTCATTTTATCAAAAAGTTAATTTTGAATAATAAATCTGTTCAGCTATTTTTTTCTAAGTGATAACCAAACACCAGTGATTCACATACAGAAAAGCATGGGATGTCCTTATGAGACAGGAAATGTAAAGGTGAGAAGCAGGGGGACAAGCTCAGCTGGAGTCAAAGTACCTATGTGGCAGAGGGAACATTCACAGATTTGGGTCACCCCAGCCTGGGGATTTCTGAGAAAAAGGTGAAAATTCCATGCCAAATAGTACCAAATCAACGTACAGAGCTCCATACTGAGTTCAGGTGATAAAGTATGAACACACTTTCATCATTGACAAGAAATCAGTCATGCCTGGATCTGTTCACTGCATCAGGGTAGAAGGAAATGACTTTCTCAAATAATAAATTAAAGGATTCGAAGATATTTTCTTAGACATAAATGGTTGTTTTAAAGCAGCACTTTTTTTCTTACTTAAATGTAAATGAATCTGAAAGGGCTGGATTTAAACTGTCATATGTACACATGTATTTTTGTATAAGTCTGACAGTGACCCAGGGGTCTCACACCACAAGATGATGAAGGGAGGGGAGGAGAGAGAGAGAGAGAGACTGACTCTCCTCTGTCTATTTTTAAATACCTCAGAACCACGCCCCTGACCACCATTGTTAATCCATTCACTACTGCAAGGTCCTACAATCCTATCTCCTCTTCAAGGCCCCACCTTTCAATTACCATAATATCATTTCCCACCCTCAACAGTTACAGTGGGGATTAAGTTTCCAATACATGAACCTTGGGGGATGCAATTCAATCAACCCACAGCAACTTTTAAATCACATCCCCTTCTACTGGTCTAAGCCAACACAGAGAAATCCAACAGTGACAGTCTTGCTCAAAGTTCCTCATAAACACAGCCAAGGTAACCATAAAGGAACAGCTTCTTGGTTCCACCTGCCTGTTTTTGCTAGGTCTTGACTTTGAGTCACCTAAAAGAAAAGCCTTGCACAGTGCCTGGCATGGGGCTGCTCTCAGCCATATGGGTTTTCCAGGTAGGCTAATAATTGTGTGCACCCACAAGCTGTTACTAAGTAAACACTTCTTCATTTTATTATGGCAAGGAGCAAGAGGACTTTTGTGGCAGCACCTGGCATTTCTTATCCTGTGCTGTCCAGTATGATAGACATTAGACACATCTAGCTCTTTAAATTTAAATGTAAATTAAAATAAAATAAAATTTAAATTTTAGTTATTGATTTACACCAGCCACATTTTAAGTGCTCAACAGCCATGTTGAACAGGACTGATAAAAAACATTTCCATTACTGCAGAAAGTTCTATTGGACAGCAATGTTATGTCCCAAGTAATTCAAGTTCCAAACATATATGCCCCTTACCATGTAGCAAGAGCCCTGCAGTTCATCTACAGACAAGACATTTTAATGGCAATCTATTATCCTCTACTGTTCACTCAGTGAACAAATATTTATTGAACACCTACTACATTTCTTGGTTTGTTTACATACAGGCCAAGTAGTTACCTATGGCTTCAGATTTCAAAGAAGTCCCTAAAACAGAAAATGGGAAGACTCGTGGTGGTGTTTGAGGTGAGACTGTCTGTATATAGGAAAGACTCACTGTTTTTCTCTTTACTGTACTCACGCTTTCAATACTTCTGATACTAGACGTGTGTGTGGGATTTTCCTATACCAAGAAATTCTCCAATTCTCTGTGGACACCAACCAGAAGTACTATAATTCACTCAATTCTGACACTAACCAGAGTCAACCTCAGATCCCACAGGTTAAGAGCTACATCCCAAAGGACTTCCCTCCACTTCAGATGCCAGTCACAAGTCCAAGTTGTCACTTGTGCTTCTGACCATCAGGCTCTAAATCAGAGGTTCCACAACCCCCTCCTTAGGTCAATCATTTGCTAGAAAGGCTCACAGAACTCAGAAAAACAGTTTACTTACTAGACTACTGGTTTATTATAAAGCACACAACTCAGGAACAGCCAGATGGAGGAGATGCAGAGGGCTAGGGAAGGGGAAGGGGCATGGAGTTTCCGTGTCCTTTCTGGGCATGACATACTCCCAGCACCACCACATGTTCACCTACCCTGAGGATCTCCAGGGATTTTTATGGAAGCTTCAGCATGTAGGTATGATTGATTAACTCAGTCTCCAGCCACTCTCCCTTTCCTGGAGGATGGGAGGTGAAACTGAAAGTTCCAAGCTTCTAATCAAGGCTCGGTCTTTCTGGTGACCAGCTCCCATCCAGGAACCCACGAAGAGTTGCCTCATTAGAACAAAGACACTCCTACAGCCCAGAAAATTCCAAGGATTTAGAAGCTCAGTGTCAGGAACCTGAGTCAAAGACCAAATAGTAGAACAAAATATTTGCCTAGCACCCATATTGCTCAGGAAATTACAAGGTTTTAGCAGCTCTGTGCTAGGAACCAGGGGCTAAGACCAAATATATATATATTTTATTACATCACACTTTCCATTGTCACTGGAGTTCAGAAATGGGCTTAGGGAGTGTGGTCCAGTGCATTGAAAGTATCTGCTACAAACTCTTTGCAACTGTGAGTAACTATTTTGCCTTTATTTTAACATGCACTGTTATTATGATTTAAAATGTTTTTAGTATCCAATAGTAATGCCATCTAAGCATTCACTTGAAGGTGGTCCAAATGACAAAGCTGAGAAAATGGGCTTGAAAATCGGTATTTCTGGAATGGAAGTTAGACATGCTAAAATAAGGCCAAACACTCAACACATAGGCTATTAATTTTGGAGAAAGCATGCTATGAAATACTGCAGATAATCTTTAGAAAATATAAAGCAACCATTAAAACAAAAATAGGCAATAATGGCAGTAGATGCCTGTGCTGTGAAAATTCATCTCTCTCTACTTTCTGTTTATTCCTATGGGAAAATTAGTCTGGGATTATGCAAGGCTTAAGGAACATGACCTTCACATGGGATGGCTCAGAGTAACTTCCTGCATCTACGTACATTTCCAGGGAAAACTCCCTATAGTTTGGCTCCCTAGGCAACTGCCCCCCCGCTCCCCAGCCTGCCCTGTTGTTCAGCTTCAGTCTGGAGCATGGTAGTAAAAAATAGTGTGGGCTTTCACCCTACATTTCTCTCTCTTACTTTGGGTAGAAACTGTGTAGCTGAGTGGAATCAATTTCTTCCCTAGATCTAGAGGTGGGTTCTCAATAGTCTTGCCCTGGCCAGGTTCACGTTTGGGCTCATTTCCTAGGTCAGAATTACTGTGGTACATGACTTCCCTGGTTGTAGTAATTTTTCTTAGAGGTGGGAAAATCCAGTCAGGGTGAAGCTTAGGAATTTGGTTTTATGGCCAGAAGGAAGGGAAACTCCTCTTGGTCCCAATGTAAATGAGAAGGCATTTAGTCCTGGGAGCTGCCTATAGCCACCTTGCTACCATAAGGAAAGCCAGCTTAAACAAAAAGCCAATACAGAAGGAGAGTACAGCCAAGGGAATTGCAAAAAACAAATCAAAACAAAAAAAGGAGCGATGGCTCTGATGATATTACAAACCTTTGGCTCAAACAGTCCCTAAAGTTTGTTCTCTGGTCTTTCCAATGATGTGAGTCAATAAATTACCTTATTCTCTAAGCCAGTTTAAATTGCTTCTATGCAGATATAACAACCACAACTTTTTTTTTTGAAGTTCTTACAACAAGAAAATGGAGGGGACACACTTGGGTGGGAGGGGGGAGAGGGAGGAGGGAGGGAGGTTTCGGTGATGGGACACAATAAATAACTACATTGTATATTGACAAAATAAAAATAATAAAAATAAATAAATAAATAAATAAATTGCTTCTATGCTACAGAAAGCATCCTGATAACCTAACAGACGCTTAGAAGTAAATGTTCCTTTTCCTTCCCTACCATCAGTGGTGTCTTCAGAACAATCAAGAGTTAAAACAAAAAGTCATACATGAAGCCAATAGAAGAGTATGCTTTTTTCATAACCTAAATCAAGTGTTCTGGTCTTTTTCCACTCAAACTCTGTTTTTTGTATAACCTTATTATTTTATTTTCAGCCCCTAAGCATTGGCAATTCTCTTCTGAATTGATTTACATTTCTTATAAAGTGAAACATCATCAACTACTCAGTTTAATTACTGAACTCTGATTGCTTACATAAATAAACAACTTCTGCATGTGACAGTCTGGGCATTGTTGACCTCCGATTGGTTGAATTCACTTGTGGTCCCAGTGGTGGTCACTGATGTGCACGTGAAGAAATTCTGATTGTAATAATGCTCTGGTGCAACAAAGTAATGTTGCATAGTTTCATATTTCACAAACTACATAATTACTTCCATTTGTCCTAGATATGTATCTAACAATCTGTAGTTCAACAGATTCTGCAAGTTATCTCTCAATAGGAATGGCTGAAAATATGCAAACATTTATATTTTACAGTTTATACAAAGTAATTTGTGGAAAGAAGATAGATATCAGTTTGGGTGCATTCTGTCACCAGTAATGGAAGAACCAACTAAGATTAGTTTTTTCAGAGAAGGGGAATTCACTGGCCCACAAACTGAAAAATCTGGGGGCTTCATTTGGGGCAGATTTGAGGCTCAAACAATGTGATCGAACTCAGCTTCCCTGTCTTCATCTCTGAGCTCTGCACTCTAATGTGTTGGCTCCATTCTCAGGCTCCACAGGGTTTCCTCTCGGCAGCTCTGGGTCTCTTTCATCTCTGCATCCAACAGAAGCTATAGTATTCTTCCACAAAAACTCAAAGAGAGGTCCCAGGTGTTAGAGTTATTGGTATTAATTGGCCTGAACCAATTATTGTAATCAGGGGATAGAATACACTGATTGGCTTAGGTTAGATCCTATCCTTAACCCCTGCATTCAGTGGAAGACGTAGTTCACTGGAACCACATCCACACTTACTAAAGGCAAAAGAAATCCTAAATATGTACATATTGTACATTCTTATCTCAAAAAAGGGGATATGGGTGTGGGAAGAGAAATGACAAAGAACCATCAGAAAATGGGGCCATATACCATCTTGTCTTTGGACTCCAGGAGTCTATGGTGGCCTAGCCGAGGCTTTTTCACATTCAAGTTCCTATGCAGTGACCAAGTGTACTTTTCCTTCTGGCCCTATTCAGGTCCCACCTGAGCGTTGGTTCCTCTGTGAACTCAATTCTTGTCTTTCCAGTCAAAGTTCTTGATTGTACAAGGCATTGTGAAAACCACTGGATGTTTCCTTTTTTATAAAAACAAAACAAAACAAAAAAAACCCTATTCTCATGATTTATGAACATCAACAATGGCTAGGAAGAAAAGGAAGATTCTGTGTGATATGTTCTGAGGCAGCTGGCTGACTAATTTTGATAGAAAATTACTAACCTGGGAACTAACTAATTTTAATAAATAGAAAATAAGTAACGCAGGAGAGCAGGAAGAGTGCATTGGGGGTATCCAATACGAAGTATAGACATTGCTTTCTTTTTTTTCTTACCATAATATAGTTGAATTGGTTCTGATATATTTAGAGGTCTTAGGGTGCTTCTGGATGATCTCTCCTGGGACCAGTGTCCTGAAGAGGGGTAAGTTTCATTTTTAAAGAGGGGAGTGGAAATACAAAGACATTCTTGGAAAGTTAAAGTTGCCCACTAAGAAATTTGCTGAGGTTCTAATTTGGCTGTTAATGAAATAACCTAAAAATAAGGGCTGCTTTAAATAAAAGACCAAAATAAATCACTCAAGAAAAAGTCCCATATCTGTTCCTGTCCAGCAGTCCAATTATACCATCCAATCACTTAATTATTACCCTTTAAAGCTAACATGGTTGCATTTGTTCTTTTCACCTAACTAATATGAACCCTCCTTTTTAAGTTATATGAAGAAATGTACATCCCCCTTTTTGCCTATTAAGAGAGCACATTTTGTTAATTTTTTTTTCCCAAGAAGATTTCACTTAGGGTGAATTCAAGTTCTCCCAAAAAAGAAGCTGAGATAATGTGAGACAACTGGGAAGTGTTGAGAAATAGTATTGAACTTGGAGTCAGAAAGCTGGAGTTTAAATTTAGTTCTGACATTACAGTGTTACCTTGACCAATTTACCTAACCTCTCTGAGCATCATTTTCTGAAGAAAACAGAGAACAAGGGAATCCAGAGCAACATAGTAATTAGACCCTCTGTAAAGCTGGAAGGAGTCTTAGATGTCCTTTAAATCCATCCTCTAAATACTTAAGCCATTGTGGGTAGATGGATGTTTACCTAAAATTATAACAAAAATACCTTTGATTTATGTAAACTTTGTTTTCAAAGAACTTTTCTAAAAAAGCAAAAATTTATCTTAAAATGTTTAATATGACTAGAATACATGACACTTACTTATATCTGCCAGTGTTTCATTATCGGACTGTTACAATGGTAAGCATTAAGTTCTGAGAACTGGATAGAAGCCAAGTACTGCTACGATCATAGGTTCTCATAAGTACCAATCCCCATCTAATTTGGATCATATCCAGGAATTGACAAACCTTCTACTCTGCCTTAACATGAAGATAGAGAAAGGAATGCCATGGCTTGGGAGGAGAAAGCATCCAAAGTGCCAAGTTGAGATGTTTTGCATTCCGGGACCCAGCTCAGCATTTTTAAATTAGCCTCTCTATTTTAAAGAAAGGCAGGGTTTTTCTGGCTCCATTCTATAGATCTTGCCCTCTTCTATTTCTTGAAATTTTACATATAGATGGAAATTTACATGAAATAATATAATATTTGATAAATGTTAATTTCCCAAAGATATTTATTTACATACTCAAACTTAACCTGAGCCAATCTAAATTTCAAACCCAAATCAAACAAAAGAGAGAAATAAAAAAAACTTTTCTTTTAAGCTAGCTTACTTTTTTTCATTAAGAAAGTAAGTTCTTATGAATGGTGATACATAAAAATAAATAAGTGAATAAATGAATACATAAATAGAAAGTAAGTTTTGATATTGTTGAAAATCTTTTTGTGCCACTTTTTCAGTTGTAATACTAGCTTCTCCTGATGATCCAAAGTAGAACAATCATTTTTAAGCCTTTTGGAGTTGTAGCAAACAATGATGGTTAATTTTTCAATTCTTTCTTCCTCCTTTCTTCCTTTCTTACTTCATACCCGTTTTTCATCACATACATAGTATTATGTAACTTATTCTATTTTTAAATTAAATGTATTTTATTGAGATATAAAATGCATTATTGAGATATAATTCACATATCATACAATTCATCCTTTTAAAGTGTACAATTCAGTGGTTTTTAATATATTCACAGTTGTGAAATCATCACCATGATCTAGTTCCAGAGCATTTTTACCCCCAAAATAACCCTTACCCTATAGCAGTCACTCCCCATTTCCGCTTTCTCCCAGCCTCCGAAAACCGCTAATCTACTTTCTGTCTCTACAGATCTGCCTATCCTGAACATTTCATATGTATGGAATCCTACAATTTGTGGCACTTTATGTCTGGCTTCTTTCATTTAGAAGGCAGTTTTTAAGATTCATCCGTATTGTAACATGCACTCGTACTTTGCTTCTTTTTATTGCCTGATAAAATTCCATTGTGTGGGTCTACTGCATTTTATTTCTCTGTTGATCAGTTGATGGATATTTGGGCTGTTTCCACTATAAGGCTGCTATGAACAATGTTGCTATGAATACTGGTGTACAAGTTTTTGTGTAGACATAAGTTTTCATTTCTCTTGGGTATATACCTAAGAGTAGAATTACTGGGTCAAATGGTAACTATATGCTTAACTTTCTGAGAAACTGCCAGCTTGTTTTCCAAATTGGCTGCACCATTTTACATTCTCACCAGCAATATATGAGGGTTCAAATTTCTTCACATCCTTGCTGACACTTGTTATTGTCTTTTCGGTTATAGCCATCCTAGTTGGTATAAAGTAGTATCTCATCGTAGTTTTGATTTAAATATATATTTGATTTAAAAGAATTTTTCGGAACTTTATGACTAATAGCTACAGTTGTGATCTACTGAACACTTTTCTAAACAATATTTCATTTTGTGAGTATAATTATTCCCATTCTATAAACAAATCAAAGTTAGGAAGGTCAAGTGCTGTTTATGCCACTGACAGTAGAGCCAGTGTTTCCACCCAGGTCTGTCTGATGCCCAGGTTTTATTGGTGTGCAATTCATTATAGTGCTCTGGAGACACACTCTAAATCTGGTAGTCTGAAAACTCATAGCCTTTAAATTTCTAATTTGAGACACCAAAGCCCAATGACCTACACATTTCACCAGAGAGACTTTAAGGCCTTTGTGAACACCCCACAGGGTCCTGGCCCTCGATCCTGGAGGAGGAACAAAAATGGCCTCTGTTGAGCAGCAGTTTGTTTCACTTCTTTTCTGCTTGCCCAGCCCAGTCAGATTCATTCTGATTCTCTGAACATTCAGCTGGATGATGTAGCCCTGACATCATCATGGATACTAAAAGTTGTATGCCACTACACACCTATCAGAATTGCCAAAATCCAGAACGCTGACAACATCAAACACTGGCAAGGATGTGGAGCGACAGGAACACTCTCGTTAGTGGGAACACAAAATGGTACAGCCAGTTGGAAGACAGTTTGGGAGCTTCTTACAAAGCTAAACATATTTTTACTATATGATTCAGCAGTCATGCTCCTTGGTATTTACTTAAAGAAGTTAAAAACTTATTCCACACAAGAACTTGCACATGGATGTTTACAACAAGCTTTATTTATTGCCAAAACTTGGAAGCAACCAAGATGTCCACAGTAGATGAATGGATGCATAAACTGGTATATACAAACAATGGAATATTATCAGCATTAAAAAGGAATGAACTATCAAGCCATGAAAAGACATGGAGGAAACTTAAAAATGCATATTACTCAGTAAAAGATGCCAGTCTGAAAAGGCTACATACTGTATGATTCCAACTATATGACATTCTGGAGAAGACAAAGCTTTGGAGACTGTAAAAAGAACACACAGGATTTTTAGGCAATGAAACTTCTCTGTATGTTACTATAATGGTGGATACATGTCATTATAAATTTTTCCAAACCCATAGAATGTATAACACCAAGAGTAAACCCTAATGTAAACTATGGGCTTTGAGTGGTAATGATGTGTCAGTACAGGTTCATCAACTACCACAAATGTACCACTCTGGAGGGAGATGTTGATAATGGGGGAGGCTATGCATGTATAGGAGTATATGGGCAAGGAGTATATGGGAAATCTCTGTACCTGCAGCTCAATTTTGCTGTGAAACTAAAACTACTCCAAAAAATAAAGTCTATTTTTAAAAAAAAGTTCTGATACTGATGTAGATAATTTTCTGCCTCAAAGAAATAATTGATTGCATTATCTGGCCAGCAGTCTTTTAAAACTTGAAAATCTTGCACTATTTGAGTATTAAATCCAAGACCTTGGTGAAGAAGATCCAGAGATCCTTGTAGCAACAGTTTTCCTCAAGACACTACCCTTGTTTCTATGACTTCCTTTGTTTCCAACTATCTTGACACATTAACCTTATAGACTTTATGATGCCTGACTGTGCCTTAAAAAAAAGGAGTCCACCCTATGTGTCTGTCTTTCAATCTATTATTCTACCTACTTATATATAATTTTTATTCAGGTAATATGGGTACATGATTAAGAGTAATAGTCCATTCCACCTTCACCCCATTCTCTAGAGTCAACCACTTATAACACATTTCTGGTATTACTTTCATGTCTGTAAATATGCTTCTTTTATCGTTGCTTGATTTACCAATTTTAGAATTTAGATTTTTTTCTTCTATAATAAATGAGAAATTATACAGTGACAACATCTGTCACTTCCTTAGTAATTTTAAGAGATTTAACACACCTTAATTTCTTATTTTATCAAATATAGGCATTGTCCTTCCTTGCTCATCTTATAAGATGAGGATATTAATGCTTTATCCTTCTAGTCAGTTCTTCTCCACTCCTTCCTCCCTCCCAACTTCTAACATCTGTACATTCTCATTTGCATTGTCAAGGTTGAAAACATTTGTGTTCTATTAAAATTTTGTCTTCCATATGTTGTCTATAGGTTGANTTTCTGAGAAACTGCCAGCTTGTTTTCCAAATTGGCTGCACCATTTTACATTCTCACCAGCGATATAGGAGGGTTCAAATTTCTTCACATCCTTGCTGACACTTGTTATTGTCTTTTTGGTTATAGCCATCCTAGTTGGTATAAAGTAGTATCTCATCGTAGTTTTGATTTAAATATATAAATATATGAGGGTTCAAATTTCTTCACATCCTTGCTGACACTTGTTATTGTCTTTTCGGTTATAGCCATCCTAGTTGGTATAAAGTAGTATCTCATCGTAGTTTTGATTTAAATATATATTTGATTTAAAAGAATTTTTCGGAACTTTATGACTAATAGCTACAGTTGTGATCTACTGAACACTTTTCTAAACAATATTTCATTTTGTGAGTATAATTATTCCCATTCTATAAACAAATCAAAGTTAGGAAGGTCAAGTGCTGTTTATGCCACTGACAGTAGAGCCAGTGTTTCCACCCAGGTCTGTCTGATGCCCAGGTTTTATTGGTGTGCAATTCATTATAGTGCTCTGGAGACACACTCTAAATCTGGTAGTCTGAAAACTCATAGCCTTTAAATTTCTAATTTGAGACACCAAAGCCCAATGACCTACACATTTCACTAGAGAGACTTTAAGGCCTTTGTGAACACCCCACAGGGTCCTGGCCCTCGATCCTGGAGGAGGAACAAAAATGGCCTCTGTTGAGCAGCAGTTTGTTTCACTTCTTTTCTGCTTGCCCAGCCCAGTCAGATTCATTCTGATTCTCTGAACATTCAGCTGGATGATGTAGCCCTGACATCATCATGGATACTAAAAGTTGTATGCCACTACACACCTATCAGAATTGCCAAAATCCAGAACGCTGACAACATCAAACACTGGCAAGGATGTGGAGCGACAGGAACACTCTCGTTAGTGGGAACACAAAATGGTACAGCCAGTTGGAAGACAGTTTGGGAGCTTCTTACAAAGCTAAACATATTTTTACTATATGATTCAGCAGTCATGCTCCTTGGTATTTACTTAAAGAAGTTAAAAACTTATTCCACACAAGAACTTGCACATGGATGTTTACAACAAGCTTTATTTATTGCCAAAACTTGGAAGCAACCAAGATGTCCACAGTAGATGAATGGATGCATAAACTGGTATATACAAACAATGGAATATTATCAGCATTAAAAAGGAATGAACTATCAAGCCATGAAAAGACATGGAGGAAACTTAAAAATGCATATTACTCAGTAAAAGATGCCAGTCTGAAAAGGCTACATACTGTATGATTCCAACTATATGACATTCTGGAGAAGACAAAGCTTTGGAGACTGTAAAAAGAACACACAGGATTTTTAGGCAATGAAACTTCTCTGTATGTTACTATAATGGTGGATACATGTCATTATAAATTTTTCCAAACCCATAGAATGTATAACACCAAGAGTAAACCCTAATGTAAACTATGGGCTTTGAGTGGTAATGATGTGTCAGTACAGGTTCATCAACTACCACAAATGTACCACTCTGGAGGGAGATGTTGATAATGGGGGAGGCTATGCATGTATAGGAGTATATGGGCAAGGAGTATATGGGAAATCTCTGTACCTGCAGCTCAATTTTGCTGTGAAACTAAAACTACTCCAAAAAATAAAGTCTATTTTTAAAAAAAAGTTCTGATACTGATGTAGATAATTTTCTGCCTCAAAGAAATAATTGATTGCATTATCTGGCCAGCAGTCTTTTAAAACTTGAAAATCTTGCACTATTTGAGTATTAAATCCAAGACCTTGGTGAAGAAGATCCAGAGATCCTTGTAGCAACAGTTTTCCTCAAGACACTACCCTTGTTTCTATGACTTCCTTTGTTTCCAACTATCTTGACACATTAACCTTATAGACTTTATGATGCCTGACTGTGCCTTAAAAAAAAGGAGTCCACCCTATGTGTCTGTCTTTCAATCTATTATTCTACCTACTTATATATAATTTTTATTCAGGTAATATGGGTACATGATTAAGAGTAATAGTCCATTCCACCTTCACCCCATTCTCTAGAGTCAACCACTTATAACACATTTCTGGTATTACTTTCATGTCTGTAAATATGCTTCTTTTATCGTTGCTTGATTTACCAATTTTAGAATTTAGATTTTTTTCTTCTATAATAAATGAGAAATTATACAGTGACAACATCTGTCACTTCCTTAGTAATTTTAAGAGATTTAACACACCTTAATTTCTTATTTTATCAAATATAGGCATTGTCCTTCCTTGCTCATCTTATAAGATGAGGATATTAATGCTTTATCCTTCTAGTCAGTTCTTCTCCACTCCTTCCTCCCTCCCAACTTCTAACGTCTGTACATTCTCATTTGCATTGTCAAGGTTGAAAACATTTGTGTTCTATTAAAATTTTGTCTTCCATATGTTGTCTATAGGTTGAGTTTAAAAGTTAAAAAGTAATAAAATATTATTATTGTGACTTTATAAAAATTATCAATTGATGTCTGTACATTCTCATTTGCATTGTCAAGGTTGAAAACATTTGTGTTCTATTAAAATTTTGTCTTCCATATGTTGTCTATAGGTTGTTTAAAAGTTAAAAAGTAATAAAATATTATTATTGTGACTTTATAAAAATTATCAATTGATACAATAATATACTATCATTACATTTTTCCTTGTGTAGCTTTTTTCCATGTGAAGTTTCTAAAAGTCTCCCTTTTCTTGAACTATTTGTCTTTAGAATAGGACCGATTATTTCCATACTGAACATAATATCAGATATGCTTTTGAGTACACCCTTTCCTTGGATCCCCCTTCCCTCCCCACCACTAAGGCCATCCATCCATCTCCTCCAATTTGAAGTGCTCTCAAGGCCTGATGCACAGCTGTCAGGCTTGGGCTCCCCTTCACTTTCTTGATTTGTTCTCATATTTTACTGGAACACATCCTCAGGAAGTTTTCTAAGAAATGATGTGTGGCATGAAAATAAACTACAATGTATATTGAGAAGTAAAATAAAAAGAAAAGAAAAGAAAAAAAGAAGAAAAAAAAGAAATGATGTGTGGAATGTAAATTTTCTAAATGTTTGCATATCTGAGAATGGGTTTAGTCTCCGTTACATTTGATTGATAGTTTGGGTGGGTATAAAATTCCAGGTTCAAAATCATTTCCCATTAGAACTTTCAAAATACTATTGCCCTATTTTCTGGCAACTCATATTATCATTGAGAAACTAAATGCTATTCTGAGTAACACTTCTTTGTAGGTAAGTAGTTTTGTTTTTAGGGAAGATTTTAGGATCTTCTCTTTATTCTTTGTATTCAGTTATTTATGTGGATACTGGTATTTTTTCATCCATTGTGCTGGGCAGTTGGGAACTTTCTTAATATGGAAACTTAATGTCCTTCATCTGTAGAAGACTTATTTATTTGAAAATTTCCTTATCTCTGTTTTTTCTATTCTTCCTTCCTGGTACTCATATTAACTGATGTTGGATTTCTTGGAATGATTGATCTTATTCCATTTCTTTGGAAAGGAACCCTCTATATTTTCTTTAAGATAGACACTAAGAATTCTTCAAGAGAGCTGGAGGGGTAAACTTCTGAATTCACACTTTAATTAATCTCTCTGTTTTTAGTCCCACTGCTCAATTCTGTCATTTGCGTACCTGATATATCTGTGTCATTTGCCTCTCTTACATTTTTCATATTGTTTTTCTTGCTGTCCTCAAAACACACACACACTCTTTTGCTTTCTCTCTTTAGACTGAGACTTCTTCCTTCTTATTTCATCAATTTCTCTATCAGCTCTCAGTCTCCCAGAAATTTTGTCTAATCTATTGTTCACCAGTGGAGCCCTTCATCTTTGCTTTCTTAATATTAAATTTATTCCTTTTATATTCTGTTTCTGTCATTTTAACAGAATCTCAGGAGGAAGAGGAGGTTGATGTATGTGATTGTTCCACTATACTGACTGCTATGGTTTGAGCCTTCCAAAATTCATGTTGAAACATTATCCCCAATGCAATAGTATTAAGAGGTGGTGCCTTTAGGAGGTAATTAGGTCATGAGGGCTCCACCTTCATGAATGGGATTAGTGCCCATATAGAAAGGTTTGAAGGAGCCTGTTTGACCTTTTGCCTTTCCTCCATGCGAGGACACAGCAAGAAGGCTCCATCTTGGAAGCAGAGAGCAAGTCCTTACCAGACGCCGAATGTGCGGGTGCCTAGATCTTGGACTTTGGACTTAGCCACCAAAACTGTGAGAAATAAATTTTTATTACCTGTAAATTACCCAGTATAAGGCACTTTGTTATAGCAGCCTGAACTGACCAAGACACTGACCCCCTCAAACAATCAAGCTCGTCATCAGAACCTGACTGCCTTTGTTCTGCCCAGTTCCATGTTACTCGTTATCATTAACTCAGCTTCTTTTAGATTCTCTGATTTTGCCCCTACAGTATCCATTATCTTGACTTAATTGCCCAGCTTCGCCATTATTCTTCCTGGCACAGAGCAGAGCAATTCCTTCATGTATTACAAAACAGTTCTGGGAATCACTGCCTAATGTTTAGAATTTTTAATACTGTGAACTATAATCCAACTGTAGTAAGATTATTATTTATTTCCTCTTAGAGAAGTGAAAGTGATAGAGAGATTAGGTCTGTGTTTGGGCTGGGGTATAGGGTCATGGGTAGCAGAGAGGAGGACCAAGTCAGTGTTCTTCAAGTACAGCATCTAGAAGGTTGCTAAAGAGGGTGTTAAACTCCTCTCTACTTTCAGCAAAGATAGCCGAGAAGAAATAGGGTTAAATTGCAACATCAGAGGTTTTTGGAAGAACTAGAAAACATTTCTGAGAAAGAATTCTTGTGGGAATTCATGTACTTTCCTTTCCTTAACTATCCTTAAAAATAGGAGATGGGAAGATGGATTCATTTTGTTTTCTGTAAGTATTTAAATGTGATCCAAATTAGAAGCAGAAGGATGGGCTAGAAAACCTATCTAGCTCCTTCTGGTCCTAGGATGATGATGATAAATAACAACAATAATGCTAATAGCTATCATTTACTGAGTGCTCACAATGTGCCAGCTTCTGGGCTAAGTACCTCACATGCCTATCTCACTTAATTTCTACAACAAGCCAGAGGTAAGAAATATTAACATCTCCACATCATAGATAATGAAATCTATTGTCCCAGAGTCCTAAGGTAACAGATTCAGATCTGGGTCTTTCTGACAAAAGGATTTGTGAATTATGATACTAAGTTGCCTCTTTTATTTATATGCCATGATTTGTATTTTCAACAACACCTTTACCTAGGACCTTTATGCCTCTCCTGTTCCAAATAAAATTTGAAATAATCATTGTTTTTAGGTGATTTGTTCTTTGCCCCACATTTTACCATCTAGTCAGAGAGTAAGGTTATTTCTAGGACTTGAACTAGTTTTCCAATGTTACAAAACTGTGCTACCTCCAAGCTTTCTTTCAAAGTCAGATTACTTTTTCACTATCCACACAGCAGACCCTTTAAATTTTTTATCTAGTCTGGAGCTTAGCTGTTTCCCTGAACAGACTGTTTCAGGAAATGGCTTTTTAGCCCAACCCCAAGAAAGCCTACCAACTCTTAATTGCCTTGGGAGTTGCTGGTAGGTCCCTAACAAGAGCAGGTGAGCATCTCTTCCCTCATAAAGCCTATCTTTACATTTATCTTTTAAAATTGTGGCTGCTTTCAGTAGGGCAAAAAAATTTCTGGTTAAAATAAAACCTTCATTCCACAATATTATGGTTGATTTTATGCACCAACTTGACTGGGCTAAGGAATGCCCAGATAGCTGGTAAAATATTTCTTGGTGTGTCTGTGAAGGTGTTTCCAGAAGAAATTAGCATTTAAATCATCGGACTGAGTAAAGAAGATCACCCTCCCCAATATAGATGGGCATCATCCAATCCATTGAGGGCCTGAATAGAGCAAAAGGTGGAGAAAGGGCAAATTCCACTTCTCTTCTTATGCTGGAACATCCATCTTTTCCTGCCTCAAACATCAGAGCTCCTGGTTCTGGGACTTAGACTGGGAGCTACACTATTAGCTTCACTGGTTTTCAGGCCTTTGGAGATGGACTGATTTACTCCACCAGCTTTCCTGGTTTTCCAGCTTGTAGACAGCAGATGGTGGGACTTCTTGGCCTCCATAATCTTGTGAGCCAATTCCTGTATTAAATTTCCTCTTATATATCTATTATATTTTATTGTTTCTGTTTCTCTGGAGAACTCTGACTAATACAGAGTCTTCAGACAGATTCTATGTCACTATATAAGCCTCAGCTACATATTTATTCCTGTTCTTATTGGCTTTATTGCCCATTAAAGAGTTGTTTGCCCTTTTCCTATTTATCTGTCTGAGTGAATTGAAGGGTTCATACTTATTTTAAACCCATTTTAAAGGCACAAAAGCAATAGGAAAAATAAAGAAAAAAAGAAAAATCATCTTTTCTCTCTTGCCATAGAGGAAAAGAGAAATCCAGTTGCAATGTACCCCTACGATAGCACTGAGGGCTAATTATACCCTAAATTAAATAGTGGCAACTAAAACATATTCACACAATTGCAGTTAGCCAACAAAGTGATTGTTGTTACAAAGGAATTCTGCAGTCCTTTCAAGTGCTCATATCTTTCTTTTTTTTTTTTATCAGTATTTATCCTGAGGGTAACCAGGTAGAATCCTTCTGTGGCTGCTTGCGGGCATCCCACTACCTGCTGTGCAGCCTTTCCATCCCTCACTTTCTCTTCCTCCCTCCTTCTGAGTTCAGTTTGGCCGGGACTGTGGTGATTGTTGTTACAAAGGAATTCTGCAGTCCTTTCAAGTGCTCATATCTTTCTTTTTTTTTTTTTTTATCAGTATTTATCCTGAGGGTAACCAGGTAGAATCCTTCTGTGGCTGCTGGCGGGCATCCCACTACCTGCTGTGTAGCCTTTCCATCCCTCACTTTCTCTTCCTCCCTCCTTCTGAGTTCAGTTTGGCCGGGACTGTTGAAAAGATGGTGGTGGCAGTAAGAGAAGTGACTATGCAAGTCTTGTCCATGAGCCTCTCTTTCCATTCGCTTTTCTGTCTATATTTACTGACAACCTTCTTCACCCAAGAATAGGTGATGCTGTCAGTCACACACTTCACCATGAAACTTTGCTTCTTGTCACTATAAAGAACTCACTCCCACTGAGTCCTGGGATGTCACTGTCACATTCTAAACCTTAGGCTCTTAGCTTGCTCTGCACTAGAAAATAGGATAAAGCTGGCAGGCTCCAACACAGCTTAAAGAGGTCGTTCTAATCAAATTTGTATCATGGCTTAAACAGCTCTGCTCCACAAATTAGTTTTTTCTCTTTTATGGAGTGGCTTTATGAGAATTCTCTATATTATTATCATCATCACCACTAGCCTCAGCAATAACAAATTTTCCAATCTTGGGACAGGAGAAGAAAAAGTGACCCTGTATAGACGCAATCTAAAGTGCCATAATTATATTTTGGAAAAAGTACAGAAGTCTAGGAAGTTTATTGATTGAGACTCAACACAGCAGATATTAAAACAGATAACAGAACTACGGTAATTTAGCAAGTTTAGTATATAGCAAAAAGACAAATAAATTTATTTTACAGGAAAAGAAACCAACATTTATAAAATTTTAACAAATGATACTGGAAGACGTGACAAATCAATCAGAAAAGATAAGATTGTTGCTTAAATGGTCTGGAGAGACATGGTTAGATGGTCAGAAAAAAATGAATTTAGATTTTCATCTCACCCTGTGTGCAAAATTTGTTCTAGATAGACTAAATATAAACTCCTAACAAATAGTGAGAGACTATAAGTGACTCTAATCTCTGAAAGAGAAAGTACTCTCTTGGGACTAGAACAAAGACAAAAATTATAATTTATCATCTTTTGACTACATAACTGTATAAAACTTCTGGATGTCAAAAACCAATTATGGGGGAGGCAGAGCAAGATAGTAGACTAGACGTGCCCAATGTACAACCCTCCCACAGAAAGGGACCAGAGCAAGGAAAGGACAGCTAAACATGGGGAGAGCATTAGTGGGGGAGCACGGGAGGAAAAGGAAGCCTGCTGAGAAGCCTGTGGGACCTGGAAACAAGCAGAGTGGTGCAGAGGAGAAAGAGGCATGCAGCTTAGCCACTGCCAAGTCTCCCAAACTAGGATCAGCCAGGAGGAATTCTCCCTCGTGGTGGAATAAATCTGCTTGGCTGTGAGCACTTCCCAACAGTAACTCTCCTCCTACTCCTGCCCCAGTCTGCCCCCACCACTGCAGCCATTGCCTGTTCCATTGCTTAGTCCAGGAGCCATAGCCCTTCTCCCTGCACAGGAGTTTATCCTGCACAGTGCATCCCACCATGGGACCTATGTTGCCTGAGTGAAGCCAGACACCTGTGTGCCTCTAGCCTTCCGGCCACCTGCATTGTTCAAGCCTTCCAGTTGCCTTTGCAGCCTAGCAGCCCACATGACCCCAACCACTTAGCCACCAGTGCAGCCCCACCCAGCTGCCAGCACAGCCCCACCTGCCCACCTGGACCCAGCCATCCAGCTGCCCACCTGGCCCTACCCACCTATGTGATCCCAACTGCCCAGACACACTTGTGGCCCCATCCACCTATGTGGGCTTTCTGCCCTGTCATCTGGCTGCCTGTGTCACCCCACCCACTCATGTGAGCCCAGCTCTCAAGCTGTCTGCAGCAGTCCCAGCCACCCCAGCCACATATGCAGCCTCAGACATCCAGCCACCCATGCAGCGTCAGCTGCCCCAGCTGCCCACATGGCCCCCACCCACCTGCATGGGTTCAGCTATGCATGCAGACCCAAACATAGCTATCAGCATCCCCTGGAACTACCAAGTCTACCCAGAAGCAAAACTAAAACACCCCACATAATGGGCAATATATAACAAATCTACAGGAGGGAGTCTGTCTCTTGAAAAGACACCCCAGAGTAATAGAAGCAACCACCAGATAACTAGGCATTAACATACAGATAGTAGAAATATGAAAAAACAAGAAAATATAACATCACCAAAGGAACACTATAATTCTCAAATACCAGACCCCATACAACAGGAAACCTTTAATATGTCTGAAAGTGAATTCTGAGTAACAATCTTAAAGAAACTCAGTGAAATAGAAGAAAATTTAGTTAGACAACACAATGAAATGAGAAAATCAATCCAGGACAGGAAGGAGGAAATTTACGAAGAGATAAATATCATAAAAAAGAATGTAGCAGTACTTCTGGAACTGAAAGACTCATTCAATGAAATAAAAACTACAATCAAGAGTGTAAGCATTAGTCTAGAACAAGCAGTAGAAAGAATTTCTGATCTTGAAGACAGTCTTTTTGAAATAACCCAAGCAAACAAACAAACAAAAAAAAAAAAAAAAAGAAAGAAGAGTTTTAAAAAATGAAGAAAATCTAAGAGAGCTAGCAACTTAAGTGCACAAACATCCGAATCAGGGTGTTTCAGAAATGGAGGAGAAAGGAAGATGCATTGAAAATATATTCAGTGAAATAATAGTGGAAAAATCCCTGATATTGGTAGAGATATGGACTTCCAGATCCAAGAGGCTCAAAGATCCCCAAACATTCAATTCAAAAACATTCTCTCTGAGACAAATTGTGGTCAAATTGTCAAGTCAAAGATAAAGGGAGAATCCTAAAAACAGCAAGAGAAAAGTGTCAAGGGTGTCCTCATCAGACTAGCAGCAGACTTCTCAACAGAAATCTTACAGGACAGAAGAAATGGGATGATACATTTGAAGCACTAAAAGAAAAAAAACAAAACTGCCAGCCAAAAATACTATACCCAGCAAGGCTATCTTTCAGAAATGAAGGGAAAATAGTATATTTCCCAGACAAACAAAAGCTGTATAAGACCAGCTCTACAAGAAATCCGTAAGGGAGACCTGCACCTGGAACACTTAAAATGATTGTATTAGTCTGTTTCTGTTGCTTATAACAAAATACACAGAACTGGGTAATTTTTAAGAAAATGAGACTTATTGCTTACAGTTTTGGAGATTAGGAAGTCCGAAGTCCAGGGAACCCATCTAGTGAGCGTCTCAACAGTGATGCAGAGTATCACATTGTGAAAATGGCAGAGCAGAGAGAGAGCAGAGAGAGAGACAGACTCTTTTCTTTCTTCTTTTAAAGCCCTTAGAACCATGCCCCTGACCATGATTTTTAATCCATTCACTATGGCATGGTCCTCTAATCTAATCACCTCTTCAAGGCTTCACCATTCAATTACCATAATAGGATTTCCTGTCCTTCCAAAAGTCACAATGAGAGCCAAGTTTCTAATACATAAAACTTGGGGGACACAATTCAAACTTCAGTGAGTTTTGGGGGNGCAGATGGTGGGACTTCTTGGCCTCCATAATCTTGTGAGCCAATTCCTGTATTAAATTTCCTCTTATATATCTATTATATTTTATTGTTTCTGTTTCTCTGGAGAACTCTGACTAATACAGAGTCTTCAGACAGATTCTATGTCACTATATAAGCCTCAGCTACATATTTATTCCTGTTCTTATTGGCTTTATTGCCCATTAAAGAGTTGTTTGCCCTTTTCCTATTTATCTGTCTGAGTGAATTGAAAGGTTCATACTTATTTTAAACCCATTTTAAAGGCACAAAAGCAATAGGAAAAATAAAGAAAAAAAGAAAAATCATCTTTTCTCTCTTGCCATAGAGGAAAAGAGAAATCCAGTTGCAATGTACCCCTACGATAGCACTGAGGGCTAATTATACCCTAAATTAAATAGTGGCAACTAAAACATATTCACACAATTGCAGTTAGCCAACAAAGTGATTGTTGTTACAAAGGAATTCTGCAGTCCTTTCAAGTGCTCATATCTTTCTTTTTTTTTTTTATCAGTATTTATCCTGAGGGTAACCAGGTAGAATCCTTCTGTGGCTGCTTGCGGGCATCCCACTACCTGCTGTGCAGCCTTTCCATCCCTCACTTTCTCTTCCTCCCTCCTTCTGAGTTCAGTTTGGCCGGGACTGTTGAAAAGATGGTGGTGGCAGTAAGAGAAGTGACTATGCAAGTCTTGTCCATGAGCCTCTCTTTCCATTCGCTTTTCTGTCTATATTTACTGACAACCTTCTTCACCCAAGAATAGGTGATGCTGTCAGTCACACACTTCACCATGAAACTTTGCTTCTTGTCACTATAAAGAACTCACTCCCACTGAGTCCTGGGATGTCACTGTCACATTCTAAACCTTAGGCTCTTAGCTTGCTCTGCACTAGAAAATAGGATAAAGCTGGCAGGCTCCAACACAGCTTAAAGAGGTCGTTCTAATCAAATTTGTATCATGGCTTAAACAGCTCTGCTCCACAAATTAGTTTTTTCTCTTTTATGGAGTGGCTTTATGAGAATTCTCTATATTATTATCATCATCACCACTAGCCTCAGCAATAACAAATTTTCCAATCTTGGGACAGGAGAAGAAAAAGTGACCCTGTATAGACGCAATCTAAAGTGCCATAATTATATTTTGGAAAAAGTACAGAAGTCTAGGAAGTTTATTGATTGAGACTCAACACAGCAGATATTAAAACAGATAACAGAACTACGGTAATTTAGCAAGTTTAGTATATAGCAAAAAGACAAATAAATTTATTTTACAGGAAAAGAAACCAACATTTATAAAATTTTAACAAATGATACTGGAAGACGTGACAAATCAATCAGAAAAGATAAGATTGTTGCTTAAATGGTCTGGAGAGACATGGTTAGATGGTCAGAAAAAAATGAATTTAGATTTTCATCTCACCCTGTGTGCAAAATTTGTTCTAGATAGACTAAATATAAACTCCTAACAAATAGTGAGAGACTATAAGTGACTCTAATCTCTGAAAGAGAAAGTACTCTCTTGGGACTAGAACAAAGACAAAAATTATAATTTATCATCTTTTGACTACATAACTGTATAAAACTTCTGGATGTCAAAAACCAATTATGGGGGAGGCAGAGCAAGATAGTAGACTAGACGTGCCCAATGTACAACCCTCCCACAGAAAGGGACCAGAGCAAGGAAAGGACAGCTAAACATGGGGAGAGCATTAGTGGGGGAGCACGGGAGGAAAAGGAAGCCTGCTGAGAAGCCTGTGGGACCTGGAAACAAGCAGAGTGGTGCAGAGGAGAAAGAGGCATGCAGCTTAGCCACTGCCAAGTCTCCCAAACTAGGATCAGCCAGGAGGAATTCTCCCTCGTGGTGGAATAAATCTGCTTGGCTGTGAGCACTTCCCAACAGTAACTCTCCTCCTACTCCTGCCCCAGTCTGCCCCCACCACTGCAGCCATTGCCTGTTCCATTGCTTAGTCCAGGAGCCATAGCCCTTCTCCCTGCACAGGAGTTTATCCTGCACAGTGCATCCCACCATGGGACCTATGTTGCCTGAGTGAAGCCAGACACCTGTGTGCCTCTAGCCTTCCGGCCACCTGCATTGTTCAAGCCTTCCAGTTGCCTTTGCAGCCTAGCAGCCCACATGACCCCAACCACTTAGCCACCAGTGCAGCCCCACCCAGCTGCCAGCACAGCCCCACCTGCCCACCTGGACCCAGCCATCCAGCTGCCCACCTGGCCCTACCCACCTATGTGATCCCAACTGCCCAGACACACTTGTGGCCCCATCCACCTATGTGGGCTTTCTGCCCTGTCATCTGGCTGCCTGTGTCACCCCACCCACTCATGTGAGCCCAGCTCTCAAGCTGTCTGCAGCAGTCCCAGCCACCCCAGCCACATATGCAGCCTCAGACATCCAGCCACCCATGCAGCGTCAGCTGCCCCAGCTGCCCACATGGCCCCCACCCACCTGCATGGGTTCAGCTATGCATGCAGACCCAAACATAGCTATCAGCATCCCCTGGAACTACCAAGTCTACCCAGAAGCAAAACTAAAACACCCCACATAATGGGCAATATATAACAAATCTACAGGAGGGAGTCTGTCTCTTGAAAAGACACCCCAGAGTAATAGAAGCAACCACCAGATAACTAGGCATTAACATACAGATAGTAGAAATATGAAAAAACAAGAAAATATAACATCACCAAAGGAACACTATAATTCTCAAATACCAGACCCCATACAACAGGAAACCTTTAATATGTCTGAAAGTGAATTCTGAGTAACAATCTTAAAGAAACTCAGTGAAATAGAAGAAAATTTAGTTAGACAACACAATGAAATGAGAAAATCAATCCAGGACAGGAAGGAGGAAATTTACGAAGAGATAAATATCATAAAAAAGAATGTAGCAGTACTTCTGGAACTGAAAGACTCATTCAATGAAATAAAAACTACAATCAAGAGTGTAAGCATTAGTCTAGAACAAGCAGTAGAAAGAATTTCTGATCTTGAAGACAGTCTTTTTGAAATAACCCAAGCAAACAAACAAACAAACAAAAAAAAAAAAAAAGAAAGAAGAGTTTTAAAAAATGAAGAAAATCTAAGAGAGCTAGCAACTTAAGTGCACAAACATCCGAATCAGGGTGTTTCAGAAATGGAGGAGAAAGGAAGATGCATTGAAAATATATTCAGTGAAATAATAGTGGAAAAATCCCTGATATTGGTAGAGATATGGACTTCCAGATCCAAGAGGCTCAAAGATCCCCAAACATTCAATTCAAAAACATTCTCTCTGAGACAAATTGTGGTCAAATTGTCAAGTCAAAGATAAAGGGAGAATCCTAAAAACAGCAAGAGAAAAGTGTCAAGGGTGTCCTCATCAGACTAGCAGCAGACTTCTCAACAGAAATCTTACAGGACAGAAGAAATGGGATGATACATTTGAAGCACTAAAAGAAAAAAAACAAAACTGCCAGCCAAAAATACTATACCCAGCAAGGCTATCTTTCAGAAATGAAGGGAAAATAGTATATTTCCCAGACAAACAAAAGCTGTATAAGACCAGCTCTACAAGAAATCCGTAAGGGAGACCTGCACCTGGAACACTTAAAATGATTGTATTAGTCTGTTTCTGTTGCTTATAACAAAATACACAGAACTGGGTAATTTTTAAGAAAATGAGACTTATTGCTTACAGTTTTGGAGATTAGGAAGTCCGAAGTCCAGGGAACCCATCTAGTGAGCGTCTCAACAGTGATGCAGAGTATCACATTGTGAAAATGGCAGAGCAGAGAGAGAGCAGAGAGAGAGACAGACTCTTTTCTTTCTTCTTTTAAAGCCCTTAGAACCATGCCCCTGACCATGATTTTTAATCCATTCACTATGGCATGGTCCTCTAATCTAATCACCTCTTCAAGGCTTCACCATTCAATTACCATAATAGGATTTCCTGTCCTTCCAAAAGTCACAATGAGAGCCAAGTTTCTAATACATAAAACTTGGGGGACACAATTCAAACTTCAGTGAGTTTTGGGGGGAAATAATTAAATGCCCTGCAATGATAATCACCACCATGAATACACAAGAAAGAACAAACACCACTGATAGAGTAGATATGCAAATGAGAAAGAGAAACTATACCATACCACCTCAAAAAACCAATGAACTCTGAAGGCAAACAATAAAACTGAAAGAAAGGAACAAAAGATATTTAAATCAATCATTAGAAAAGCAATTATATGTCAGGAGTAAGATAATACCTTTCAATAACAACTCTAATATAAGTGGATTAAATTCCCCATTCTAAAAACACAGACTGACTAATTCTATTAAAAAACTCAACCCAACTATATGCCATCTACAAAAGATTCACCTCACCTTTAAAGACATACACAGACTAAAAGTGAAGGGAGAGAAAAATATATACCACACAAATGGAAACAAAAATGAACACAAGTACCTATTCTTATATTGGATCAGATAGGCTTTAAACCAAAAACCATAAAAAGAGACAAAGAAGGGCATTATATAATGATAAAGGGATCTATCTAGCAAGAACACATAATAATCATAAATATATATGTACCCAACACTGGAGCACCCAGGTATATAAAGCAAACACTATTAGATCTAAAGAAAGAGATAGAACCAATATGATAATAGTTAGGGACCTTAACATATCTCTCTCAGCTTTGGACAGATCATCTAGGCAGCAAACCAACAGAGAAATACAGGATTTAAACTACACTTTAGACCAATGTGACTTGGCAGATATCGACAGAACTTTATATCCAACAACCACAGAACATACATTTTTCTCATCAGCACAAGGAACATTCTCCAGGATAAACCATGTTAAGTCACGAATCAAGTCTCAACAAATTTTTAAAAACTGAAATTATTTCAAGAATCTTTTCAGACCACAATGGATTAAAATTAGACATCAACAACAATTGAAACTCTGGAAACTATACAAATACATGGAAACTAAACAACATGCTCGTGAATGACCTATGGGTGAAAGAAGAAATTAAACAGGAAATCAAAAAATGTCTTGAAACTAATGAAAATGAAGACATATCATATCAAAACTTTTGGGGTACTGGAAAAGTAGTACTAAGGGGGAATTTTACTGCAATAAATGTTTACATCAAAAAAATAGAAAGATTTCAAATAAGCAACTTAACAGTACACTTCAAAGAACTAGAAAAACAAGAAGCATCCAATCCCCAAATTAGTAGACAAAAAGGAATAATTAATATCAGAGCAGAACTACAGTAAATAGGGACCCCAAAAGTAGTACAAAAGATCAGTGAAACAAAAGGTTGGTTTTTTGAGAAGATAAGCAAAATAGACAAACCATTACCAAGGATAACTAAAAAGAGAAGAGAGAAGACCCAAATAACAAAAATCAGAAATGAGAGAGGAGATTTTACAATCAATACCACAGAAATACAAAGAATCACTAGAGACTATAATAAACAATTATATGCCTACAAATTTGAAAAACTGGAGGAAATGGATAAATTCTGGGACATACAAACTACTAAGACTGTACCAAGAAGACATAGAAAACCTGAAAAGATCAATAAAAGCGATGAGATTGAAGCCATAAACAGCAGCCTCCCAACAAAGAAAAGCCTAGGACCAGATTGCTTTACTGGTGAAATCTACCAAACATTAAAGAGGAATTAATACCAATTAATTGAAATACTAAAAATTGAAATAGGGGACACTTTCCCAATCTCATTCTATGAAGCCAGCATCACCTTGATACCCAAACCAGATAAAGATACAACGAAAAAAGAAAACTACTGGCCAATATCTTTGATGAACATAGATACAAAAATCCTCAACAAAATATTAGCACACAGAATACAGCAACACATCAAAAAATTATACACCATGATCAAGTTGGACGAAAAAAGAAAACTACTGGCCAATATCTTTGATGAACATAGATACAAAAATCCTCAAAAAAATATTAGCACACAGAATACAGCAACACATCAAAAAATTATACACCATGATCAAGTTGGATTCATTCCAGGGATGCAAGGATGACTCAACATATGCAAATTAATAAATGTGATACCCCACATCAATGAAATGAAGGATAAAATACACGATCATCTCAATAGATACTTAGAAAAAGCATTTGACAAAATTCAACTCCCTTTCATAATAAAGACTCTCAGCAAACTAGATATAGAAAGAAAATATTTCAGCACAATAAAAGCCATATATGACAAACCACTGCCAATATCATCCTGAAAGGAGAAAAGCTGAAAGCTTTTTCCTTAAGAATAGGAACAAGACAAAGATGCCCACTCTCACCACTCATATTTAACATAGTATTGGAAGTACTAGCCAGAGCAATCAGGCAAGAGAAAGAAAAAAGGGCATCTAGATTGGAAAAGACAAAATCAAGCTGTCCTTGTATGCAGATGACATGATCCTATATATACATAGAAAAACCTGAAGACTCTACCAAAAAACTCTTAAAGCTGATAAATGATTTCAGAAAAGTTGCAGGATACAAAGTCAACACAGAAAAATCAGTAATGTTTTTATACTCCAACAATGAACTAGCAGAAAAAGAAATTAACAAAGCAAACATATTTACAATAGTCACCCCCCACCCCCCCAAAAACCCCTATGAATCAATTTAACCACAGAGGAGAAAGATCTCTACAATGAGAACTACAAATTACTGCTGAAGGAAATTAAAGAGGACAGAAAAAGACAGAAAGACATTCCATGCTCTTGGATTGGAAGAATTATCGTTGTGAAAATGTCCACACTACCCAAAGTGATCTACAGATTCAATGCAGGCCCCATCAAAATAACAATGACACGTCTATTTCTTCACAGAAGTAGAAAAAAACAACCCTAACATTCATACAGAGCAACGAAAGACCCCAAATAGCCAAAGCAATCCTGAGCAAAAGTAAATAAAGCTGAGGCATTATACTCCCTGTCCTCAAATTATACTACAAAGCTATAGTAACCCAAACAGCATGATACTGGCATAAAAACAGACACTCAGACCATTGGAACAGAATAGAGAACCCCAAAATCAACTCACATACTTACAGTCAAGTTATCTTCAACAAAGGCACCAAGAACATAAATTGGGGAAAAGACTGCCTCTGCAATAAATGGTTTTGGGAAAATTGGACATCCATATGCAGAGGAATGAAACTAGACCTATACCTCTCAACATGTACCAAAATCAATTCAAAATGGATTAAATGCATAAATGTAAGACTTGAAACTATAAAACTCCTAAAAGAAAACAAGGAAAATCACTTCAGGAAGTAGGAATGGGCAAAACCTTTATGAGCCCCCAAAGCACAGCTAACAAAAGAAAAACTAAACAAATGGGATTATATCAAACTACAAATCTTCTGCACAGCAAAAGAAATAATAAATAGAGCCAAAAACCAACCTACACAATGGGAGAAAAAATTTGCAAACCATGCGTTTGACAAGGAATTAATATCCAGAATATACAAGGAACTAAAACAACTTATCAGTTAAAAAACAAGTAATACAATTAGAAAATGGGCAAAGGAGCTAAAGAGGCATTTCTCAAAGATATACAAATCACCAACAGACACATGAAAAATGCTCAACATCTCTAAGCATAAGGGAAATGCAAATCACAACCACATTGGGATATCATCTCAGCCAGTGAGACTGGCTATTATCAAAAAGACAGAGAACAACAGATGCCGGCAAGGATGCAGAGAAAGGAAAATCCTCCTACACTGTTGGTGGGACTGTAAGTTAGTACAGCCATTATGGAAAACAGTATGGAGGTTCCTTAAATAACTACAGATAGAACTGCCATATGATCCAGCAATCCCACTGCTGGGTACATTCCCAAAGGAATGGAAATCATCATGTTGAAGAGATATTCACACGCCCGTGTTTATTGCAGCTCTATTTATAATAGCCAAGAGTTGGAACCAACCTAAATGTCTATTGATGGAGGACAAGGGAAAGGACAAGGATAAGGAAAATGTGGTACATATACACAATGGAATACTACTCTGCATTAAAAAGGAATAAATTCTGCTATTCACAGTGACACGGATGAACTTAGGGGAAATTATGTTAAGTGAAATAAGTTAGGCCCAGAAAGAGAAATACCACACGTTCTCACTCATAAGTGGCAGCTAAATTTGAAAAAAAAAAAGGAAGAAGGCAAGATACAGCAATCACAATAATACGTTGAACTTTCAAAAGTAGAGAACAGAACTTAGGTTACTAGAGGTGGGCAAGGGGGTTGGGGAGCAAGGTTTAGCAGGAAATTGGTAAAGGGCCACAAAAAATAATTACACTGTATAATGTTGAATATACTAATTATCCTGATTTGAGCATCACATACTGTACTCAGTTATTAATATTCAACAGGGTATCCCACTGATATGTACAATCAATTATGTTTCACTAAAAAATTAAAACAAAGAAACAATTACAACATAAAGGACTAATATCTTTTCCAAATAAAAAGCTTATACAAACAAAAACCAAAAAAACAAAAACCACTAAGACCAGTAGAAAAAATGAACAAAGAACAGGAATAGTCAATTCACAAAGAAGGACATTTTATAGGCAGATAAAGATATGAAATAAATATTCAACTGCATCTGTAATCACAGAAATGCAAGTAGAATAATAAACTGTCTGTCCTCCCCCATCAATTTAGCAAAGTTTCTGTACTGGTTGGGTCCTCTGGGAAGCAGATGGCCAAGTTAAGAATACAAAGGTTTATTTGGAGAATGCTTCTAAAAGATAAAAGATGGAGGAAGCAGGGTCTGACAAATACCTTGATGTGTTGTGAATATTCTATCAAACCACATGACAATCTATAGAGAAAAATAGAGGGATAAATAGTGCTAATAACATTCAGATGTGAACCCATTTAATACTCACAATGGGGGCCGGCCTGGTGGCGCACTGCTATAGTGCGCCGCTTGGGAAGCGCGGCAGCGCTCCCGCCGAGGGTTCGGATCCCACATACAGACTGGCCGCTCACTGGCTGAGCGAGGTGCGGGGGCAACA
>NW_007730314.1:238440-241442 GCF_000696425.1 Galeopterus variegatus | reverse complement strand
GCCGGACACGAAAAAAGACAAAAAGGAAAAAAAAAAAATACTCACAATGATCTTAGAAGGCATGTACTTTTTTGATCCCTACATTAGAGATGAGGAGAGTAAGGCACAGAGAGGGTAAGTAAAAATGCTTAAGGCATTAACTCTATGGCAGAGTTGGAGCTTGAACCCAGCAATCTGGCTCCAGAGCGTTTGGTCTTGTCTTGTATGACATTGCCTCTTAAGTAGAATGTGGACTATTAAGCAGTGTTTACAATAATGTTAAGAAAGAATTTTAATCATATGGGAAAATGCTTATGATATAAAATTAATTGGAAAGAGCTAAATTCAAAGTTGTCTATACAATAAAATCTCAATTATGTATGATATACATAATATTATGAATGAAAATTGAGTAAATAGTTAATAGCAACTATTGAGTGAGAAAGATGAGGTGTGGAGTAACCATCTCATCCTGATTTTTCCTGGACTTTTCTGATTTTAGCCCTCCAAGTCTCATCACTTGGAATCTCCTCAAATCTTGGACAAACTGGGATGATCGGTCACCCCTAGTGATTTTAAATTTCTTTTTCTATGATTTAGGTTTTCCTCTCAAATTTTCTAAAATGAGCATGTATTAACTGAGTAATTAGGTGGGGGGAAAAAAACCCCAAACAACAAGAAACCAATCAACTCTTAGAGAAGAAAAGGAAGCATGTGGCTTTATTTTGGATTGAAGAGAGGTCTGGAACAGAGGAGAGGAGTGGCTTCCTCCAATATAATGGTCCAGATCAAAGGGATTGTACAGATAGCAGGAAATTTTAGTTCATTTTTTCATTCACTCAACCCAACACTAGGCCCTGGGGATAAAGAAATGAAAAAGGTGACAAGTCACTTGCTCTCAGAAGTTTCCACTCTAGCAGGTTAAGACATTCAATAAATGAATTATAGTACTTAACGCTGTGATGAATGCTATGCAGGAAGGATCCAGGATGATGCAATAGACAGTAATGGAACGGAGGACACTCTAGAGAGGAGGTTAGGGAAGGCCTCCGTGGTTTGGTGACATTTGATGGGACTGAATGAGAGGTAGCATTATAGTCATTATTAATGCCAGTGTAAAACTGTACTGTGGGGCAAATAAAAGATTTCTAGCAACTTATTTCTCCCAGACCAGGGATTAAGACATTCATCTTTGGAGATAGAATTCCTTGGCAACATGCTCCCTACTCACATGAATTACAACTAAGATTATGCTCCCATTATTTGTAGTTTGTGAGAAATTGGGCAAGTTTACAAATATCCTGAAGAAGTAGTAAATCAATTTCAATCTATAATCATTCACCAAAATAAGGGTATTTAAATATAAGACTATTGCTTATTTTTCAATGATCTCTTTCTAGCATGATCTTATTTAGAAGTAATACAAATCTTGGGTGAATAAATAGCATAAGGGAAGCTGTAGTCTCCTTGTCTTCATTTAGCAGTTGTTTATCTCTTCAGCATGGAGACAGGTTATACAGTTTACTGGGGAGAAAAACAAAACACCCAGACTTGCCAAAGTCAACAGAGCTGTGTTGGAGTCCCCAGACTGGTAGAAGTATTGTCTTCACCAAAACTTTTCTTACACATTAACAGCGTGTTTTGTAAAGAGTGTTAATGGACTCACAGAACCTCCTTGCCTTCTCATCAAAGTGTAATGACAGCAGAAGAAATTGTTTAATAAAAACAAAGGGTCACACTGGAGCAGGGAAGGAGATGCTAGGAACAAGATGGTGTTTTGTTTTGTTTTTATACTAGCAAAGGTAGATACATTCCTAAGGGCTAGCCAGGTTAAAAATTAGGACCAGAGTGTCAGTATAATATATTTTAGATCAGAGTGCTTGTAGAACTGGTCCTAAAAACACTGTAGTATTTGTTCTTCCGCATTCCTCTCCTGTTTTTACCCCTCTCCCTTCTGAGAGTACTCTTTAGGAAAAAAATTGCTAAAATGATTATTAAACACTTTTTATGCTTTAAACTGATTATAGGTTTGGACTTTAAGAAAGGAAATAAGCAGTAGGAGGGATTTTTTTTAAATCTTCAGAAAAATTTCTATGGAAAAGATGCTTTTTGGACGGTAGCAGTCCAGGTTGGGTGTCAGTATCTGCTGCTGGGCTTATCGTAACTGAGAACACTGAGCTTTTCTTAAAAAAATTCCTTAGCTGAAATGAATAATTGAAAATGCTGAGCCATTAGAACTTCAAAGATTAATTTCTCCATTAATGGCACAAGGTAATAGAGAGAAACAATCAGGCTAAAGAAGAATAATCAAGCTAACCTAACTGGGGCATTTCATCTGATATTCAAAATTGCTGGGCCAAAACTTTGATCTCCTTCAGTTTTGTTTGATGGAGTTGTAGGTCATTTAAAACTGCAGAAACCCTCTGTCTGTGTAACTCAGAACTGGGTTCTGATATATAATTTTCCTTTAATCCCTTCAGGTAATAGGATACAAAGTGCTATTTCTGGGTGCTGTGAGCTGCAGGATGGTTATTTAATGACCAGCGTCAGATATTCCCCAAAGGCCTTAGGTATATTTTTAATGTGCTTATTTGATAGCCACAAATCCATTCAGTTATATTAAACTTGGAGGCAGACCATCTTACTTTGCCAAAGAAAGAACAATGATTCAATAGCAGGAAGTTAGAAGACAAAGACATGACACCTGTGTTCCAAGATAAACCAAATAAGGCAGGGCCACTAATATTCAGATATGAATAACAGAAAAGGGGTAATTTTAACTAAAAATTTTCTTTTTAGTAGCTAATTCTGCCAATAACAGATATATTATCCAGGTTTATAGCTAAGAATACAGAGGTTAGCTAAATGGGCCTCAAACATAACAAAAACTAAATAAATGTAGGCAGAAACTCTATATAATATATAACTCACTGTTATGGTGCTGATTTTGCCAATGGTATTGGTGACAACAATAGTTGTAATGATCTGATTTACAGGTTTGAAATAGAAAATTCTCACAACCA
>NW_007730314.1:229426-237108 GCF_000696425.1 Galeopterus variegatus | reverse complement strand
CAGTCCTATCGTCATTATCATCCTCATACGAGGTGTCTTAGACTTCAAAAAGTTTATGGAAAGATTCATATTATCTAATTCAAGTATTCCATTTTTGAAGAATGCTTGTATTACGAATAAGTGACTTGCTCAAGGTCATTCATGTATTTATTGTTAGAACAGGGATTAGACATATGGCTCCTGACATCAAAATACTGGAATTCTTTATATGATACTTAGTAATTTTTTTAGGTTAGTTTTCTCAAGTACCTTGACATTAATGTATTGTGATTTTCAAGTGTCCTAAGTATTTCTTAATTAAATTTTGCAATTTTTTTTGGATGGCTGGCTGGTAAGGGGATCTGAACCCTTGACCTTGTTGTTGTAACACCATGCTCTAACCAACTGACCTAACCTGTCAGCCCCTGGTTTACCTTTCTTTTTTGTAAGCCAGAGAACATTCAATAATTTCTTTTAAATGCTATCATGCTCTTCTGCTTGCACTCAAATATATCTTCTTTTATGTGATAGAAATGTGTGAATAGCAACCAATATGCAGGAAACAGAACACCATCCTGTCTGTTATCCATTGGGCTGCTTTATCTGTTTCCTGTCTTTTCTAGATACGAACCACTCTTGGTCCTTCAAAACCTGTCTAGAGACTTCCCACCACCTAAAGGGCCTGACACAAGTCTATCTTTACAAGTAGCCGAGCACAGTAAGTTCCTGCTAAAAGCATTGGGAGTGAGAAACAGAGTGGTTAGAAGCACAGATTGCCAGGGTCNCCCCAAAGGCCTTAGGTATATTTTTAATGTGCTTATTTGATAGCCACAAATCCATTCAGTTATATTAAACTTGGAGGCAGACCATCTTACTTTGCCAAAGAAAGAACAATGATTCAATAGCAGGAAGTTAGAAGACAAAGACATGACACCTGTGTTCCAAGATAAACCAAATAAGGCAGGGCCACTAATATTCAGATATGAATAACAGAAAAGGGGTAATTTTAACTAAAAATTTTCTTTTTAGTAGCTAATTCTGCCAATAACAGATATATTATCCAGGTTTATAGCTAAGAATACAGAGGTTAGCTAAATGGGCCTCAAACATAACAAAAACTAAATAAATGTAGGCAGAAACTCTATATAATATATAACTCACTGTTATGGTGCTGATTTTGCCAATGGTATTGGTGACAATAGTTGTAATGATCTGATTTACAGGTTTGAAACAGAAAATTCTCACAACCATGGAATAATCCTGATGAGTATTCATGAAGACATTTTATTTATTTAAAAAATGGTTTTTGGTGGCTGGCTGATAAGGGGATCTGAACCCTTGACCTTGGCGTTACCAACACCACGCTCTAACCAGCTGAGCCAACCGGCCAGCCCATGAAGGTGTTTCATGAGTTAGACTTAGAGAGTATGAAAACTTCACTGACAAAGAGAATATAATCAACGGTATGATTGTATCCACTGACTGTTTGCAACCTCTTCAGTTCCATGGCCGTCTAACTGATGAGAGTAAAAGAAGAGAGAAATCATGGTGGAGGATCCCACCGCATTTTCACTATCAAAGAAAACAAATCAAGCACACACTGTACCTTTACCCCTAGTACTTGAAACTCTAGTAGAATTAGTTACATGTGCAAGTCCTATCTGAGTTTTCCGCATCTTGGTCTGCAGAACTGTTAGCATGCAATAGCGATCTGGGTAAGCCACAATAGTCAGCTCTGAGTGCTTTCTAGGTATGAGACACTTCACATCGATTATCTTGCTTAGTCAAAACATCAGCTCATGAGTTCAGTCCTATCGTCATTATCATCCTCATACGAGGTGTCTTAGACTTCAAAAAGTTTATGGAAGGATTCATATTATCTAACTCAAGTATTCCATTAAGTTTTTGAAGAATGCTTGTATTACGAATAAGTGACTTGCTCAAGGTCATTCATGTATTTATTGTTAGAACAGTGATTAGACATACGGCTCCTGACATCAAAATACTGGAATCCTTTATATGATACTTAGTAATTTTTTTAGGTTAGTTTTCTCAAGTACCTTGACATTAATGTATTGTGATTTTCAAGTGTCCTAAGTATTTGGGGGGGGGGGGGTGCAATTTTTTTTGGATGGCTGGCTGGTAAGGGGATCTGAACCCTTGACCTTGTTGTTGTAACACCGTGCTCTAACCAACTGACCTAACCTGTCAGCCCCTGGTTTACCTTTCTTTTTTGTAAGCCAGAGAATATTCAATAATTTCTTTTAAAGGCTATCATGCTCTTCTGCTTGCATTCAAATATATCTTCTTTTATGTGATAGAAATGTGTGAATAGCAACCAATATGCAGGAAACAGAACACCATCCTGTCTGTTATCCATTGGGCTGCTTTATCTGTTTCCTGTCTTATCTAGATACGAACCACTCTTGGTCCTTCAAAACCTGTCTAGAGACTTCCCACTACCTAAAGGGCCTGACACAAGTCTATCTTTACAAGTAGCCGAGCACAGTAAGTTCCTGCTAAAAGCATTGGGAGTGAGAAACAGAGTGGTTAGAAGCACAGATTGCCAGGGTCAAAGACAGCCTTGGACAGGTTATTTACCCTTCCCTACTCTCAGTTTCCTCATTAAATATATAGGGTATTAATAGTACCTAACTCATAGGGTTGATGTAAGGACCAAATATGATGAAGCAGAAGTGCTTAGTACAGGCCTGGCTTGCAGTAAGTGCTCAGTGATGATACCTAACATCTGATATTTTTAAAGTGTTCTTTTTTTTACTCCCTGACACAGTAAAGTCTAGTTAAATGGTAATCACACACAAAAAGGGGCTATATGTTTGTCTTCAGGGCGAGCTAAGTAAATCTGGGGCATACTGACAAAGCTTCTTTGCTTATCCAAACTTTAGTCAAATTTCTGAATCTTCTGCTATGCCCAACTGTGCACTTCCTTGTAAAATCCAGTTTTAGCAAGAACCTCGCTAAGTCAGTTTGGCAAGAATCCCCCACCCTCGATATCTGATCACCCTCGATATCTCATCAGGTTCCTCATCCTCCACCATCTCCTAGGTGATGTCTGATCATACTGGCCTGTCCTGAGCAAGAATCCTGTAGGTTAGTTTATCCAGAATCCCCTTTACTCCTGAGGTTTCCTCTTAGTAATTTTCTATCCATGACCCCCATCCTGCTCTTTGGTTATAAATTCCCATTTGTCCATGCTATTGGGAGTTGAGCCCAATTTCTCTCTCCTATTGCAAGATCCCCTTGCATTGGTCCCTGTATCTATCATGATGGCCCTGAATAAAGTCTTCCTTACTGTGCTTTATTTTATTTTATTTTATTTTTTCTTTTTTTTTTGACTGGTAAGGGGATCGCAACCCCTGGCTTGGTGTTGTCTGCACCACACTCAGCCAGTGAGTGCACTGGCCATCCCTATATAGGATCCAAACCTGCGGCCTTGGCACTACCAGTGCCACAGTCTCCTGAGTGAGCCATGGGGCCAGCCCTACTGTGCTTTATTTTAACAAGTATCATTGAATAATTTTTTTTCTCTAAGAATAGTACTATAAATGGATAGTAACATTTGATTATTTTATTAGCAATGCCATGTAGTTATAAGGAGAGGAGAAAAAATAATAGTAAATAAGTAATTCTGGGAGGCTTAGTAAAATATTTACTTTTTTCCATATTACCTTGTAAACTAGTGAGCACCATTTTTAAGTTTTGTTAACAGCAGCATTGCATCCAAGATAAGAAGGATTTGTAGGTCGGGAGGCCTTTAATCATTCCCTGATAGTTGCTGATTTTTTAAAAAAGCTAATCATTAACATAACAGAAATTAGTGCATTTTGAATTTTTATGGAATTAATTTTTTTCCCTTTACATATGACTTGAAAATAGTGTAAATTATCGGCACAGAGAGTTAACAAAAAATGCCACATAGATGCAGACTGACTTGGGGTTAACATGAAGTAAAAGGAACTGAGTGGGCTGTAGGCTGAATAATAGCAAGAAGTATCAGGGCTAGGGCAAAGTCCTGATTTAGAAGGAACCCTTCACAAAGGTATTGTTAGATATCACCTGCTGTGGTGTGGCAGTCAGCATTATAGATCTCAATCATTTTCTTGATCAGTTGTTCTGTAGTGTGATAAAACGTTGATGACATATACAGGTGAGTTCTGTCTTCAACCAGTACCACACAGGTTTCCCACATTTGATAATATTCTACAAGCATTTTTTGACTCAGGGTCACACACCTTATATATGCTACAGGAGAGCAACAAAGATTTCTGGCCTTAGAGATGAAGATTAGAGTTCCATAGTGTGCCCTAAATGTTTTTTATGTGCAGTCTTGCCTCCCCAGTTTTTTGTGTACCTACCTCTTTGCCACTCGAGCGTCTAGCACAACCCTCTCTACTAGTAGATGAACCGAATGCCCTCATTTATTGCCTGTAGTTATTCTTCTTTCCAGCAGGAGGAGTATGATGATTAGGCTGGTATCAGGCTTCCTTCTTTGGCTTATTAAACACAAAAGGGACTTGAGCAACAGTAAAAAAGATGTGAGAAATTTGGAAATGATCAAAAAATTGGATGAAACGATTTTATTCTCATTGATATTAGTCTTAGTAAGTAAACGAACTGAAAGGGAAAGCCTGTTACACAAACTCCATTTCTGATGAGAAAGGCAGGGTGTTGAAGGAAAATGAACATAGAAACAGAACAAAAACGGATTTAGGTGGAGAAATGTGGGTCCTGGTCCTCATCTTGCCAGGCGCCAGCTAGATAATTTAGGGCGGGTTATTGAACTTTTCTAGAACCCAGTTTTCTTATGAGCAAAATTAGAGGATTGTGATGGATGTTCTGAAAGGCCTGTCACTACTCTATCATTTTGTGTTCTAAGATAAACAAAAGCCGGTATCCCTCGTGGGCAATTTCCCAAGAGATGGTCATGAACCTATCAGCGTAAATCAATGCTATAGTATTTTAAAAAATTGTCTAATTCTACCCAGAGGATTTTATGATGAATAAAAGTGGAGGCATTTCACACCAGAGAAGGGCAACAGTGGATTTTAAATGATTATAAAAATCTAGATAAGAAACTTAAGTAATCTAGCAAGAAAAGCAAGCGACAAAACAAAAATTTGAGACCCAGAAAACTACTGACAAAACTTTTTTTAATCCTTCCAGGAGATTTTATTTATACTAGTTTTTTTTTTTTTTTCCCAAAAGATGACCAGTAAGGGGATCCCAACCCTTGACTTGGTGTCATCAGCACCACACTCTCCCAAGTGAGCCATGGGCCGGTCCCTATACTAATTTTTAACACTGGAAGTTTATAAAAGATAATACAGTTGTCCTTGGCATCTAAGGGGGATTGTTTCCAGAACCCCCATAATGCCCACCACAGCTGTCAAAATTCACCGATGCTCAAGGCCCTTACATAAAATGGCATAGTATTTGCATATAACCTATACAATTTTCCTGTATACTTTTTTTTAGAGTATCTTATCTTTGCTTTTTTTTTTATTATTTTTATTTTTTTATTTATATTTATTTTTTTCTTAATTTTATTTTGTCGATATACAATGAGGTCGATTATTGTGGCCCATTGCCGAAACCCCCCTCCCTCCTCCCTCTCCCCCATCCCACCCAACAGTGTCCTTTCTGTTTGCTTGTTATATCAACTTCAAGGAGTTGTATTGTTAAGTCTTCTCCTCCCCCCCGCCCCCCTGGTTTTTTTTTGTGTGCGTATGTGGGTGAATTAATTTGTTTATTTTTTAGCTCCCACCAATGAGTGAGAACATGTGGTATTTCTTTTTCTCTGCCTGACTCGTTTCACTCAATATTATTCTTTCAAGGTCCATCCATGTTGTTGCAAATGGCAGTATTTCATTCGTTTATGTAGCTGAGTAGTATTCCATTGTGTAGATATACCACATTTTCCGTATCCACTCATCTGATGATGGACATTTGGGCTGGTTCCAACTCTTAGCTATTGTAAAGAGTGCTGCAATGAACATTGGGGAACACGTATATCTTCGACTTGATGATTTCCATTCCTCTGGGTATATCCCAGCAGTGGGATAGCTGGGTCATATGGTAGATCTGTCTGCAATTGTTTTAGGAAGGCCAGCAGTTTTAAATCACGTGGTTACAGCCCATCTGAGTGGCTAAGCCTCCATGAAGAGGAAATGGAGTCTGGACAGGATTCCAGCCCCCAAGTCCAACCTTTCTGGGACCCAAGCACACCCTCGCCCTTCCTGCAGTTCTGAGATTCAATAAATGTTCCTTCTTGTGTAAACAAGGTTGAGTTGGGTTTCTGTCATTTGCAACCCAAGGAGACTTGCCTATTACAGTCGCCACTGGGTTAACCATCTGTGGAATGGTGACCTGACAACCTGTCACCTCCTCATGAAGACCACAACATCTCAGTATCATTAGTCACCAAGGAGATCTGAGAGAAGTTCCCACCAACTATAGCAAAAAGGAGGTGAGAGCATGTTTTGTTACTGATGGCCACTCTGCCCTCTGAAACAGAATGGCAGGGTCTGACAGAAAGTAGCAAGGGACTTCTGAGCGGGCAGTGCTGCCCCATTCCCCACATTGAACTTGTCTTCACAGCAGGGCAGCAGCACGTGGCATCCTGCGATAAGAAGCCAGTGGGAGCAGGGGTGGAGGCAAGACCCTGGGAGGAAGGAGGACATTCTGAGGCTACCACCTTATGAGGTGCCATTTGTGGTCAGAAATCTACAGGAGGCTCAGCCCAGGCCCACATGCTGCAAATTCAGTCTTTCCACAACTTAGAATCTTAGAGGGGATGATGTCAGCACTCAAAGGGCGACCAGAGGGACCCTCCACTCACAGTCCCCCAACCCTGACAAACATGAGCCCTGGAGGGATTCTCACCCATTTAAAGAACTGGAAAACCCAAGCTGGGGCCCATGCATAGATTCTGGATGTGCAGCTCGGGGCAAAAGGACAAATGGAGGTCACAGGACATCTGTCTAAATATTTACACGTTATGAATCAAACTCACAAGGTTTAAGTAAAATATGTTCTATCTTCATATTTTGGGAGGTATTTTTTTTAAAGGATAACATTTTAAAATGTGTATGAAGCTATGGTTTGTATGTAATAGAAAGTTAGAAAAATGTCAAAGGGATTTAACTTTTTATTGCACATGCCTGGGTGCGACAGCAGAAATTAGGGCTGGCTGGTTAGCTCACTCAGGTTAGAGCACGGTGCTGATAACACCAAGGTCAAGGGTTCGGGTCCCTGCGCCGGTCAGCCACCAAATCAAAACCAAAATAAGTAATAAATACAATTTTCACCTCCATAGTCCTTTAAAATTTTCTCTTTTGATTTCTCTTTCTGCATGTTCACTATTGGTGAATAGAAATGCTACTGATTTTTGTGCATTGATTTTGTATTCTGCTACTGTGCTGAACTCATTTATCACTTCCAAGAGTTTTTCTGTAGAGGCTTTAGGCTGTTCGATATATAGGATCATGTCATCTGGAAACAGAGACAGTTTGACTTCATCTTTTCCAATCTGGATGCCCTTTATTGCTTTCTCTTCTCTGTTTGCTCTGGCTAGTACTTCCAACACTATGTTGAATAGGAGTGGTGAGAGTGGGCATCCTTGTCTGGTTCCTGTTCTTAAAAGAAAAGATCATCATTCAGGATGATATTGGCAGTGGGTTTAT
>NW_007730314.1:227448-228469 GCF_000696425.1 Galeopterus variegatus | reverse complement strand
ACACGTTTTGGTATGATGTATCATTATTTTCATTGGTTTCAATAATTTTTTTTATTTCCTGTTTGATTTCTTCTTGGACCCATGTATCGTTAAGTAGAATGCTGTTTAATTTCCATGTGTTTGTATACTTTCCAGTGTTTTGTTTATTATTGATTTCTAGTTTTAATCCATTGTGGTCTGAGAAAATACATGGGATAATTCCAATTTTTTTGAATTTGTTGAGACTTGATTTGTGTCCTAATATGTGATCTATCCTGGAGAATGATCCATGTGCTGATGAGAAGAATGAATATTCTGAGGTTGTTGGATGGAATGTTCTGTAGATATCTGCCATGTCCAATTGGTCTAGAGTATTGTTTAGATCTTGTGTTTCTCTGCTGAATCTTTGCCTGGATGATCTGTCCAGTATTGACAGTGGGGTGTTCAGATCCCCTGCTATTATGGTATTAGTGTCTATTCCCTTCTTTAGGTCTAATAGTGTCGGTTCTCCCACTGCCGGAGACCGACAAAGCCGGGCTGGAAGAGANGTTTGACACTATTGCCTGACTAAGATTTTGTTGGGGTTGCCAATTTGGTATGGCTACCTCAATGACTACTCAGTTGGACACTAGTGTCAGGCAAGTCCAAACTTGACTACTGGGAAGATGGCGGTGCGTTCACACTGCTCCCTCCGGTGAGTCTCAGCTCCCGCATTGAGCTCCCGCGGCAGCCTCCGCAGCCAGAGCCGCCCTGGCAGCCTCTTGCCACCCCTGGTGCTCCTGGCTACTGTTCATGCTGCAGCCTGCTCAGTCTCTCCTCTGCTCGTGGTTCCAGCGGCGCCTGGGGCCGGGGAGGTGACAGCCCCCTCCCCGGCAGATACCGCAGTTGCCGGACCCCGAGTCCCAGTGGCAGGGCTGCGCACCCTGGCCCGGTGCTGAGGGCGGTGGCTGTAAGGCCGGGTGCCGTGTGGCGGCCGCTCTGGGCAGCTTCTTCCCAGGGAGGATTTTGTAAATTTCACAAAATGGCGTGCACTCCAAACCTC
>NW_007730314.1:223890-226227 GCF_000696425.1 Galeopterus variegatus | reverse complement strand
CCATCAGGCTTTCTGAGTTCCTCTTCTTGCTGGTAGCCTCTGGGATCCTGCCGGCGCGGGGTGTGGGCGGTTCACTCCCTTCCCGCCGCCATGTTTCTAGAGTCTTCCTGTATACTTTAAATCATCTTTAGATTACTTATAATACCTAATGCAATGTATATGGTATGTAAGTAGCCATTATACTGTATTATTTGTATTATTTTTCTTGTTGTATTGTTATTTTTTATTTTTTAAGTATTTTTGATCCATTGTTGGTCAAATCCATGGATGTGGAACCCACAGATACAAAGGGCTGACTTTATAGACTTCCATTTCTAGATGTGGTGGAGTAACTGGTACCAGACTTTCTCTCCCAGTGTAAACAGCTAAAAAACACAACAAAATACATGAAACAGCTGTTGTTAGACATTGGACAACAGGAAGTGGAATAATGTGATTCCTGAGAGAAGGGAAACAAACTGAGCCCTACAATCACTCTGAGTTTCTACTTGGAAGTCTTTTCTAGACAGTGATGTAGGGAGAGAACCCAAGCAGAGCACAGTGGTCTCATTGAATTGAGGGGATAGAGTTTGGAGTTGGAGGAAGCTGAGGTGACCGGAACTTGTAGAGGTAGAATAGTAGAGAAAAGAGAGTTATTTAACAACATAAAATACCCAACTACAAATATAAATAGGCTCCTCTTGAGTTAGTTGCTGAATACCAAAGTATGCACTTATAAGGTATGACTTCCACGAGAGCAGATAAAGAACTAGAATGGTGCTGTAAGTGAAACAATTTCCAGGGTTAACATTGGGTTGGGAGACATTCGAATTCATGTAATCCTGAATGCAGAGACCTAGTTGAATCCCTGAGACATTCATAGTGGACCCAGAGGACCATGCATTAGTAGTTGGTAAATTATCCCTAGAACATAGACTACTCTAGACCTATCCTAACAAAACTTAAAGACAAGTCTCAAAAGGATCCAGGTGATCTACATAACCTAGAAACTTGACAAAATGATACAACTAATTTTGATACTAGACAACCCCTCCAAAAAACTAGATAATTAACAATGTAATATTTACAGTGCCCAAAAGCCAATAAAAAGTAATTATACATACAAAGAAGTGAAATGTAATCCAAAACCCAAAGAAAAATCAATCAATAGTAACAGGACAGAAAATGATAGTGATAATGGAATTCACAAAAAAGAGCTTTAACACAGGCATTATCATACACTCCCAGAATTAAAGAAAAACCTGAACATAATGAGGAAAGAGCAAAAATATATGTTAAAAAATCAAATAGAAATCTGGAGCTAAAAAATGAAATACCTAAAATAAAAATGTCACTGGATGGGATTAATAGAAGATTAGGAACTGGGAAAAACTATCATGAAAAATGAAATTATAGCAATGGAAATTACTCAAAATAAAGTAAAGAATAAAAAGATGCAAAAAATTCAGAGTCTCATTGTGAAACAAACTCAAGAAGTATAACATACATGCAATTTGAGTTCCAGAAGCAGGAGGGGAGAAAAATTATTTCAAGAAATAATGTCCAAATATTTCCCAAATTTTAAGTAAGCCAGAAACCCACATATCTAATAAACATAAGGAACCTGCAAAAGAAAAAAAAAAGTAGATAAGATCAAAGGATATTATAATCTAATTGCTGAATAATTAATGATAAAAATAAAATCTTGATAAAAATAAAATCTTGAAAGTATCCAGAACAAAAAAGACACATTACATACAGAAGGAAAAAATATCTATACATAAATCTCATCAGACAATGCAACCTAAGAATTTTCAACAACTGCACAGACTCAAGAAACTCAGTGAAACCCAAATGAGGGAAAAAAATTTTTTAAGTCACATTATAGGCCAACTACTGGAAATCAATGATAAAAGAGAAGAGAAAATCTTAAAAGCAGTCAGAAGAGGAAATATTACATTCAGTGTAATAAGCATGATAGCAGACTTCCCATTAAGAATAATGGAAACCAGAAGACAATCAATGATATTTTTAAAGTGCTAAAAGAAAAACTGCCAAACCTAGAAGTCTATACCCAATGTAAATATTCTTCAGAAAAATTAAGGCAAAATAGACATTTCCAATCCAGAACTGAGGATTTGGCAGTAGAACAGCACTACAAGAAATCCTAAAGGAGATTCTCTAAGGAGAAATGAGCGTAGATAGAAGTTTAGATACGCAGGAAAAATAAGAACACTGGACAGGATAGATGTATGGGTAAATATATACTTTAAAAACTGTTTTTTAAGATATCTTTAAAGGCTATTAACTGCATAAAACAAACATAAAAATAATGAACGTGGCTTATAATATGTGGAA
>NW_007730314.1:222280-223469 GCF_000696425.1 Galeopterus variegatus | reverse complement strand
GAAGAACACTGGACAGGATAGATGTATGGGTAAATATATACTTTAAAAACTGTTTTTTAAGATATCTTTAAAAGGCTATTAACTGCATAAAACAAACATAAAAATAATGAACGTGGCTTATAATATGTGGAAATAAAATATGAAATGACAATAGGACAAATGAAGTTTATGTTTTTAAAGTAGAAAATAATAATTCAAAGAGGACCAAAATTAATAGTTCTTGTTGAAATCTATAAAGTTACCACTAAAAATGTATAGTCCCCCTCAAAAAAGCAGAGCAAAACAAACATGCACACACAAAACAAACAAAAACAAGAGAGGAGATAAATGGTACAATAAAATATTTTTAATCCAAAAGTAGGCAGGAAAGGAAGAATATAGGAACAAAAATAGATGGGAAACATATAAAACAAATAGGGTGGCAGACCTGACCTCAGCCATATCAGTAATTACTTTAAATGTAAATGAATCGAACCCTGCAATTAAAAGACAAAAATTGACAGACTGGATGAGAAAACAATACATAACTGTTATGTATGAGCGATACACTTTAAATATGACACTGATTGATTGAAAGAAAAGGGATGGAAAAATATATTATGCAAACCCTAGTAGTAAGAAAGTTGGTTTTGCTATATTAATATCAGAAAGTTAGACTTCAAAGCAAGATGTTTAACTGGAGATAATGGAGGCATTTCATAGTGATAAGAGGGCCAATTCATCAGAAAATAATAAGAATCCTAAATATGTATGTAGCTACTAATATGGCTTTTAAATATATGATGCAAAAACTATTGGAATTAAAAGGAGAAATAGATAAATCAACAATCGTACTTAATTCACAATAATATTTGAAGATGTTAACACCTCGCTCTTAGTAATTGATAGGATGCGACAAACAAATTCAGTTAAGGATAAAGATTTGAACAATACTATTAACCAATTTGACCCAATTAACATTAGAGAAACTTACACCTAATAACTATGGAATATGCATTTTTTAAGTGTGTATGGAAAATCACCAAAATAGACAATGTGTTGGTTCATAAAATAAATTTCGAAGGATTGAAATAATACAGATTCTATTTGTTGGCCACAATAGAACTATATCAGAAATTAATTACAAAGGATGTCTAAAATAACACCAGAAGTTGGTAAATTAAACAACACATTTCTAAATAATTTAGGG
>NW_007730314.1:217883-221436 GCF_000696425.1 Galeopterus variegatus | reverse complement strand
GAATAGTCTTAATATCTGTTAAAGAGTTGAATCCATAATTAAAACCTCTCCAAAGAGAAAATTTTAGGATGGTAAATTCTTGTGGATACTGCCAGTTTTTCAAAATGTTTATATTGATTTACACTCATCAGCAGTGTATGATACTCCATTTGTTCCACATCCCACTGGTATTTAGTATTGTCAGTCTTGCTTGTTTGAGCCATTCTGATGTCTGTATAGTGGTATCACAAGGTGGTTTCAATTTGCATTTCTGTGATGACTCAACAAGTTCAACTCCTTTTCATGTTTTTTGGCTATTTGGATATCCTGTTTTGTAAAGAACTTTTCTTTTACTCATTCTTCTATTGTGTTGTCCATCTCTTAGCATAGATCTTAGGAGTTATTTGAAAATTCTAGATATGCATCATGTTTTCAGGTATATGCTTTGTGAATATCATCTCCCGCTATGTAGGCATAATGTATTTTTGAATAAAATAGCATCTTATAACTGTATGTACATCTATTACATGACCTGAAAACATGATTTACAAAAGAAGATAATGTGTTGTGAAGTATATTGCAAACATAAAAAATGTATCATTTATTTTCTTTGCCCGATTGTGTGGCCTTTCTCAGAGAAAATAGCATATCAAGAAGCCCATATTAGGGAAGCAAGGCTTTTCCTGAAAAGTTCGTCTCTACACTGAAGCACACCAAAACAATAGGCTTACTCATTTAAATGAGCTTCCACATTTGTAGGCTTCCTCAGCAGGCTGAGGGAAAGAGAACTGGATTAAAGTTGATTTTCTTGATTCCTATTCCTTATATTGCTACTAATAAAACAGCTTAGATCTGAGATGACGCACTGAGCTTCTCTCTTCCCTCATTGGTGAAAAGAAGGTATATAAAACCAAACAAGCATTTTGCAAATTTTTGTCCACAAGATCTAGACAAGTAGTCCATGAAAAATATCAGTACTAGAAATTTTGTTTTCTCTAGTGTGTATTTAAGAAAACATGGAAGAAGACTACTAACAACTTAAAAAAAATTATTCCCGTTATTATGAGACAGTCTGCTGTTGAGAAATGACATGTCTTACAAGAGAGATCAGTAAAGCTCATGAGAAGCTTGAACCCATGATATTGAGTGCACAGTTACACAAAACTAGCACTTATCAAATAACTATCACACTGATGCATGTCATTTATTAGTGATTGCTTTTCTGGGTTATACTCATATGTACCTACTTTGATAATTTCAACACATTTTTGTTATTTTGTTCATTTTGGCCTTTAGCAGATAAAATTATTTAATTCCTTACTTTTAGGTTCTGTGTTGGAGTTCTTTTTGACCACTTTTAGCAGCAATCTTTCTGAGATTTTTTTTCTGTTTATTTTAATCGGAAAATGCACAGTACTGCACATGTTCCTTCAATATATCACACTTGTAAACAGTGTTCTGTGATCAATGAAATTTGGGAGGTCTAAGATAGATGCATACTATAGTTCATTCCATATCTAAAAGGTTATCTTTCCTTGATTGGAAACAAGAGGCGATATAAAGATGCTTCTTTTCAATTTGCTTCCAATAAGTGTTTCTGAAACTTCTGAAAAGCCTAGTGATGCACAGTATGGATATATAAAATCACTATTAACTTTGCTTATTGCTTTTTTCTACGATCTTTATTATGTCCAAATGGGGCTGTTACTTGATATTGCTCTGTTATAAAGATGTTAGGTCAGTGACTGTAAAAAGGAAATGATATTCAGAAAAAACATGGGTATTTCTGACTTACAAATGCTGAGAAAATTGGGGATGGCATAGGGAGCTTGATTTTCCTGTATCCCTTTTTCATTTTCTCAATAATTTAGCCATTGTTCAATGTACAGTACTCACTTTTTGACGTTTTAGTCTGAGTCTTCTTGCTTTAAAAAGGAAGATAGCAGACAACAAAACAATATCCAGATAATCTTCATCACTAATTTTTGTGTTGTTTCCCACATTCTATTTTTTCTTCCCATCTTCATACCAATAACTACAGATTCAAATCTCTTATTCCTGTACTGGTAGAAATATGAAAGAGTTAGTGGACAAAGTTTAAGGTCCTGGGTGAAAAAGAAAAAACATAAAATTCAAAATGTCATTGTCTCCCCCAGTTCATGCTATATTGTAGTACATATGTTTCTTATTCTTATCAAGGTTTCTAAGCTCTATTTGACTGTCTTAATCAATTAACCCTTAATTCCTGTAAGAGTCCCTTAAGTGTTCATTCAAAATGTTTCTGTATGCGGGCAATGGTCATTACTAGAACTGCCATGCATAGTTTCATCATTATGTGTTCTTGTATTTGAGATAGTGTGCAGTTCCCTTCTCCCTTCCATGCTTGGTTTCTGTGTGCTGTCATTGCTTCTCACAGAATCTTGTTTTTATTTGGCCACTGACCAGCCTACTTAGGACAAGTCACTTATCCCTCACTGTATCAAAATCCTCATCTGTAAAGTTAGAACAAAGTTTGGTATGCTTGATTGTATGGTGGCCTTCTGGACTATTGCTTCTGTCTTGTTTAGTGTCTTGCTGCAGAGCAGCCGGATGACTTAGAACAGTCCATGAGATGGGACACTAACGTGGGAGAGGTTTAGGCTGCAAATGCATTACCATGTTGACAGAGTAAATTGCTGAGGTTTAGGTTAAGGTAACCTTGATCAGCCTGCCACAGAAAAGTATTGAGGCATAATTCAATTCATCTTCATTAGGTCTGTGAATCCATAATACTCATGATGTTAATATTACTTATGTGTTTATGATTTTAAAATGGCTTCCAGTTATTTCACTATAAGAGGATTCTATATTGTCAGTGTGAACTATGTCTTAAGTCCTATGAATGGTAGCATTTCTTCATGACACCTTTAAAGGTGTAATCTCTTTTCCACAGCACCCACTGTGTTGTGTATAAACCACACATGATCCTGAGATTTCAAGAGAACAATGTGAATGTTGATGGTATGGACACTCTCCATGGCGAGACCATGACTGCTTTCATGATGAAGAAGTTTTCTTCTGCTTTATTTCTATATTTGTTGATTTGTAGGACTCAAAAACGAAGTCCTTAAGGCTCAGAGAATGAGTCTTGGCTCATATTTCTTTATATAAGACATACTTTGGGGTCTCAAAATGGAGGTAAAACTGCCGCCTGGTCGCCGCCAGNTGTAGTGGAACCAAAGAGAGCTGTTTCTAGACAGGATTCTGTAAAGCCTGGTGCCCACCTAACAGTAAAAAATTTTTGTTGGTGGTATTAAAGAAGATAACAGGAGAATATAATTTGAGAGACTACTTTGAGAAGTACGGCAAGATTGAAACCATAGAAGTTATGGGAGACAGGAAGAGTGGAAAAAAGAGAGGATTTGCTTTTGTAACTTTAGATGATCATGATACAGTTGATAAACTTGTTCAGAAATACCACACTATTAATGGGCAATACCGTAAAGTGAAAAAAGCTCTTTATAAACAAGAGATGCAGTCTGCTGGATCACAAAGAGGTCGTGGGGGAAATTTTGGAGGTGGTAACTATGGTGGC
>NW_007730314.1:214317-216453 GCF_000696425.1 Galeopterus variegatus | reverse complement strand
GCAGTCTGCTGGATCACAAAGAGGTCGTGGGGGAAATTTTGGAGGTGGTAACTATGGTGGCAGTGGTAACTATGGTGGTGGACCAGGATATTGAAACCAAGGTGGTGGATATAGTGGCGGTGGTGGAGGATATGATGGTTACAATGGAGGAGGAAATTTTGGCAGTGGTAACTATGGTGGCAGTGGTAACTATGGTGGTGGTGGGAACTATAAAGATTTTGGAAATTATAGTGGACAACAGTAATTAAATTAGGATCCATGAAGGGGGACAGTTTTGGTGGAAGAAGCTTGGGCAGTCCCTATGGTGGTGGTTGTGGATCTGGTGATGGTAGTGGTGGATATGGTAGCAGAAGTTTCTAAAAACAGCGGAGAAGGGCTACAGTTCTTAGCAGGAGAGAGAGCAAGTAGTTGTCAGGAAAGCTGCAGGTTACTTTGAGGCAGTTGTCCCAAATGCATTAGAGGAACTGTAAAAATATGCCACAGAAGGAACGATGATCCACGGTCAGAAAAGTTACTGCAACCTCAACAGGAAAGCCTTCTTGTTCAGGACTGTCATAGCCACAGTTTGCAGAAAGTACCGCTATTGATTAATGCAATGTAGTGTCAATTAGATGTACATTCCTGAGGTCTTTTATCTGTTGTAGCTTTTTCTTTTTCTTTTCATTACATCGGGTTTATTGCCCTGTAAATTGTGGTAGTGGTTCCAGGAATAAAAAATTAGGAATTTTTAACTTTTCAATATTTGTGTAGTTCTGTTTTTCTATATTTTAGTACAGAAACTTTAACAAAATGCAGTTTTGCAGGTGTTTCCTTGTGAGCTAACAAGTAAAGAAGACCATTGTTAGTTACTATTTTGTATAAATTTTGCTAAAGTTAACTGTAAAGAAACACCTGCTGACTTGCAGTTTAAGGGGAATCTATTCTCCCCATTTCCAAAACATGATATGAATGGGTGCTGACATGTGGAGAGAACAGATAATTTGTATGTTTGCAATGTGTGTTTTAGATAAATAGGATTGGGTATTTAAATTAGCATATTTGTGAATTTAGTAGCGTTAAGATTACCTTCAAATGAAAAATTTCAAAATTCAAAAAAAAAAAAAACCCCAAAACATTACCTTTACTCAGAAATTCAAAAATTTAAAATAAATTTTGAAAGAGGTGTTTCTAGTCAAAACACATTCACAAAATGTTTATATTGGTCAGTACTGGCCCATAAACTTTTTCTGAAAAAGCCTTGCATGGAGTAGACATATAAGGATAAAGCAGTTATTTTAGGACTGATTCTCAAAGCTCCATATTATCTGTCTGTCTATCTACCTGACCATCCCAATGCATAAACATTTAAGTGCTTGTTGCAGTATTAGCTAAAAAATCTGTATGAAGGAAGATCAAGGAAGAATAATTAAAACCTTATGGATTTTTACTCCTGTTTTCAAGCATAATTATACATTTATACAACTCAGAAACAGTGTTTTAGTTGAGGCCCTTATTTTTAAAAAGCTACAAGAGTTTTTATATGTTTTGAATTTCACATCAAAGATTTTGGATTAGCATACATTTTAGGTGCTTATATCTTTATTAGTAAATATATTCCAGATCTTTTTTCCCTCTACTTGACCTAGTAACTTCTAAGAAAGGTATGTTGAAGTCACCCAGTATGATGTGGTTTGTGTCAATTACTCTTTTTATTACTCGCACTTTTTGTTTTAAACATTTTGATGTTATGTTGTTTGGTCCACAGAGTTGGATAGATATATCTTCTTGGTGGATTGTAACTTTTCATCAATATAAAATATTTATTTTATTTAGTGAACACTTTATGTCTTTTAAATTATATGCTGCATAGCTGTTATTACCACTTCTATTTTTTTGCTGTTAGAATTCTCTTGATATATCTATTGCTTCATTTTCAATCTTTTGGTGTCATTTTGTATGATATGTCTCTTGTAAATTGGATATACATAAGTTCCATTCCTTAAAGGGAACACTTATCCATTTATATTTGTTGCGATTACTAATATTTTAATTTTATTCTTAATGTCTTCTTTTATGCTTGTGATTTATCATGTTCATGTTTTCTTTTTATTACCTTTTCTAGTATTTGCTGATTTGATTTTTTGGGTTTATTTATTT
>NW_007730314.1:212961-213602 GCF_000696425.1 Galeopterus variegatus | reverse complement strand
TGTTTTCTTTTTATTACCTTTTCTAGTATTTGCTGATTTGATTTTTTGGGTTTATTTATTTTACCTTCAGTGACTTGGAAAGTGTCATTTGTAGTGATCTGGGATACTTATAAATTTTGGCTTCCTGGTTCCTGGTTCTCCTTCTTTCAGTTCTTTAGGAAATTTCTTCCCTCACTCCATGTAGGGCTCTCAGTCACTATGCCCACACCTCCACCATCACAAAAATGGGCAGGTGAATCAAAGTGGCTAGTCAGAGCAGCTCACTTGTCTGGCCATAAAGAATGGGTTGAAAATGAGCTCATCACTGATCAGAATCCTCCCTGGGATAAAAATGACTATAATCTCCTCTACAATAAGTCAGAACCTTTGGTATATTTCTACTTCCTTGCCCCTCCTCTAAAACCACCTGTGTTGCTGAAATCATTGTGAATTTTAATTACATTTTTGGGGTTTTTATAGTATGCTTATTTCATTTTCACAATATTTATACAATTCTTTATTAAGCTTTATTCATATAAACTTTTTAATACTAATAAGTTGACTGTGTTTTTTGCTCAATATTGCTATTTTATTTTTAGATAATTTGTGGAAATATGTCTTGGAGTTTTCCATGAAGATTGAGTAAGCTGTAAACTTTTTGA
>NW_007730314.1:197024-212904 GCF_000696425.1 Galeopterus variegatus | reverse complement strand
TTATTTAGAGCTATTTTTGAAAAAATAAATTTATTTCTAGAGCTGGGGAATCTTACCTGAATATTTTTAAGTGTATTCTTTTTCATTATTTCTACTTGGAACTAAATCTAAAGATTCTGTTATTCCTTGGCTTAAAGAAAAATTCTTTGTATTTATTATTTTAAAAACTATCTTAAATAATTCAAATTATACATGAGTACATGCCTACTGTATAAGTTCAAATACAGTAGTACACAGAATAAAAGCTTACAGTCCTCCATGGTCCCTTTGATCTCTGTGTGGTCATGTGGAGATGGGCCATCCACATGCCTCTTTGAGGAAGAGCTTTTTGCCCAAGTAGTCTGTGAGCAGCCTCCAGTTCCAGAGCTGGGCTCAGCAGCAGAGAGCAGCCTTACCCAAGGGGAAAACACACTTAATAACTCATTCAGGTGGGGCTATAAGGCCCACATCTTTCTGCTCAGTGCAGGTCTCCTTTGGAAATATATGTTAAGGAAGTTCCCATGACACTGGCCAAGGCTTTATCGGGTCCTCATCAAAGTTTAACTTTTCTGTCTGCCCAGTCTTGTTTTCTCTCCCTGAGAGGATTCTTAAAAGCCTTCCAAACTCAGGCTTACACCTGCTTGAAGAGAACCTGACATAGGAGGGTTGGTGACAGAAGTGGTATGAGAATGTAAGCAATGTGGTGAGGTTTTGAAGATGGGTAACTTGCTGGCCAACCCGCAATGAGGGCCTCATCATTGGTGGGAGATGGAGCACAGACAATAACCCCGGCACAAGTTACAATTGTTAAAATTCTCATTGACTGTGAATTGGAATGATATACCCAGTGGTAGAGAATATACTAGATAGCATGATTTATCAGGCGTTTGAGATGTACAAGAGAAATAGTAACTCTGAGGCCAATGGGATTGGGTGGCTATTGCTAAAAGCCGTTGATAACCTAGATTAATGCTTCTCGAAGCACAGCATCTACTGGGAACTTGTGAAAAATACAAATTCTGGAGCCCAACCATAGACCTACAAAACCAGAAACTCTAAAGATGGGGCCAGCAAGCTAAGTTTTAATGAGCCTTTCTTGTGATTCTGATGCTAAAGTTTTAGAACCACTCCCATAGAAAAATATAAGGAAAAGCTGCAGGCAATTAACAGGCAGTTGGAAGTCAAGTGTGAGATCCAGAGGATTCCCCAACCCCCCCATGAACTTACAAAGAGGCTCCCATCTCCTGCAGTGATTGGGCAGAGAAAGCTGTGGACCAGGTCACTTGCAGGAGCTGCTACACATGGGACTGGATATGAGGGTTCTGGATCAGGGGACAGGGACATAGGATTGAGTAGTGAAGAGTTTATTGATTTGAGAGTATGCACCTGAGATATAGGATTTAATACATGGCAAAGTCCCTAAAAGATGGTATGGAGTTTCTACTAGGATGGCTTCTACAAGCATAGAAAAAGTGATGGCCCACAAACAATGTGAACTTGGAATGCCAGAAATGCTGTGGGAGACAGAGGAGGAAGGGATTAGAAGATCTGGGGAAGCGGGCATGCAGAAGTAAATGTATGTATAGTAATGTGAGAAGATGGGTGTATTATGTGAGGAGGAGGATATACTATGTGAGGAAGTAGATGTACTAGATGAGGAAGTGGATATACTATATGTGGCCAGAAGACCCTCTACAGGATCATGTCCCTAAAGTATACCCAGAGGACAGAGGACACTCCACCCACCCAGGCCATAGAAAGCATGCTGGCAAGAGGGCACCAGCAGCAGTAAAAACATTCCGTGGTGCCTCTCCTCTGTAAGCCTGGACTGATGAGCAGAGAGATTATTTTAGAACTAAGCTGAAAGGAACCCAAAACAATACATTCCAGGTGGCAGCACCTAACTGCTAAAAGCCAGATGGATGCAATTATTGTAATGAACCACAGGGTTGGAATGACAGCCAGGAAGACCTTACCTGGAGAGTTACGTGGATGGTTAATTAATAGGTGACCTTAGGGGCAAAATAGATGAGAGGCAACATGGGTACTACTCTGTACCATCATAACAAATTGAGGATGAATGACCAGAAGGCTGAGAGCAACTGCCACAATAAAATGAGAGGCAACATGGGTACTACTCTGTTTGTACCATCATAACAAATTGAGGATGAATGACCAGAAGGCTGAGAGCAACTGCCACAATAAAAAGCCAAACTACTTTGTCCAAATCCAGACCTGAACCAGTTTTTAGACCTGGAGCACAATGACTGAAGAGGAGGCCAGGACCCCAGTGAAAAGGCTCCTACAATATCATGACAATCATCACAGTAATAGTTGTCCCAGTTCTTCTCCAAAGGGATATAACCATTTACTCAAGTAACTGTACTCGTGGGAAAAAAGGGTTGTGGAAAGCAGAATTATAGTCCCCCTGAAGATGTCCAGGACCTAATCTCTACAACCTTTAACTATGTTTTGTTACATAGCAACAGAGAATTAAGGTCACAGATGGAATTAAGGTTGTGGCTTAGTTCGTTTTTGCACCTATAACAAAATGCCACAAACTGAGTAGTTTATAAATAATAGAAATTTATTTCACACAGTTCTGGAGGCTGGGAAGTCCAAGACCAAGGCACCCACAGATTCTGTGTTTCCACGATGGTGCCTTCTTGCTGAGTCCTCACATGGTAGGAGGGGACATAAAGGGACAAATGCTGTGTCCTCACATGGCAGAAGAGATGAAAGAGCAAAAAAGGCTTAGGGTGCTCTGTACAACTTCTTTTATAAGGTCACTAATCCCATTCATGAGAGCTGTGTCCTCATAACTTAATCACCTCCTAAAGGCTCCACCTCTTATGCTATCACATTGGTGGTTGTTTCAACGTATGAATTTTGGGGGACACAGACCATAGCACATTACTAATCAGCTAACCTTGAAAAAGGAGATTATCTTGGATTATCCAGGTGGGCCCCATGTATCACAAGGGTCCTTTAAATGTGGAAGGAGAAGAGACTGCGTGTCAGACTAATGCAATGTGAGAAAGACCTGACCAGCCATTGGTGGCTTTGAAGATGGAAAGGGACCAGGAATCAAGGGAATGTGGGCAGCCTTGAGAAGCTGGAAAAGGCAAGGAAATGGATTCTCTCCTAGAGCCTCTGGGAATGCTAACCTTAATTTTAGCCCAGTGAGACTCATTTTAGACTTCAACTTCCGGAACTAAAAGATAATAATAAATTTGCATTGTTTAAGCCACCAAGTTTTTGGTAATTTGTTACAGAAACAATAGAAATGAACACATACACTAATACTCGTCTTTTTAATTTATAAGTCTGGCCACCAAAGAAACCAGATAAATTGTAGAAGATTCCAGTAGACTGTTGCAAAATCAATCAGATTGTAACCCCATTTGCAGATGCTATGCCAAATGTAAATTTTCTAGCACATTAACATGGCCTCTGGTGCCTGAGATGTGGCCACTGAGCTGATAAACTCATTCTTTTCTATTCCAAACATTAAAAAAAAAAGGGTCAGAATCAGTTAACATTCACATGGAATGGGCAACAACATATGTTTACAGTTTTGCCAAGGGCTATTTTAAATCTACTGCATTCTTCATAGTATAGTCTATCATAATATAGTTTGAAGATATCTGGACCATGTGGCTATCCCCCAGAATAACATACTGATCCACTATACCCAAGATACTATTCCAATAGGGTCAGATGAACAAAAAGTGGTTAGCACACTGGAAACATTAACAAGATACCTATGTGTCTGATAGTGGAAGATAAAACTTACAAGGATTCAAAGGTCCATCATACTGGAAAGAAATCTCAGGAGCTCAGTAGTGAGGGGTGTGCCAGGATATTCCTTCAAAGTGAGAGGCAAGTTGTTGCATCTTGCACCTTCCACCATAAAGAAGGAAATACAATGCCTCCTAGGCTGTTTTGGGTTTAGGAGGCAGCATATTCTACACCTGGGAATACTGCTCCAACCCATATATTGAGTAACACAGAAGGCTGCCATCATTGAGTGAGTCCAGAGCAAGAAAGAGCTCTGTAGCAGGTCCCTGCTGCAAGATAAGTTGCCCTGCTGTTTGGCCCAAAAGATCCAGCAGACCCTATGGTATTAGAGGTAGGACTGGTAGGAGAAGATGCTGTGTGGAATTTATGGAAAGCCACTGCGGTGAAATAAAAATGCAGGCCCTTAAGTTCTAGACTATGTGCACATGGCAGAGAATTATATGCCTTTTGAAAAACAACTCCTGTTGTACTGTTGGGTTCTGATAGAGATGTGGCATCTGAGCGTGAGACAACAAGTAACCATACCTTTGGAAGTGGGTTCTGTCAGATCCACTAAATTGTAAGGTAGGACAGGCTTAGTGGCCATCCATTGTAAGAGGAAAGTGGTACATGTGGAATTGAGCATGAACAGGACTGAGGACAAAAGTAAGCTGCATGAGCAGGTAGCCCAGAGCCCCATGCCATCCACTACTGCTGCACCAGTGCCCCTCCCTCAGTTCATCCATATGGCCATCTGGGAGACCTCTTACAACCTGCTAACAGAGGTTTACAGATGGGGCAGCTCAGTGTGAGGGTACAAACTGAAAGTGAGCAGCAGCAGCATTGCAGCTTCACTCAGGAGAGGCATTGAAAGGCAATGAGGAGAGAGTTTCATACTACCTGTCGTCCACTTTTGTGGGAGGAGAAGTAGCTAGAGGTTTGAATATATATGAACTCCTGAGCAGTGGCAACAAAAAGGAGTGAATGGACACATGGGAATGGGCACAAAGTGTTAAGGTCTTTGCATCACATGTAAACACCCACCAGAGAGCGTGCATCATGGAAGAGGCACTGAACAACTCAATAGACAAAATTACTTGGCCATTTGACAGCAGCTAGCCTTGGTCACTGGCCGCCCCAGTCATTACACATGGGCAACTGAATGGAGAAGTCATGGTGGGAGTGATGAGGGCTCTGTATGGGTCCAATGGCATTTGTGTCCACTTACCAAGACTGAGTTGCCACTGAATGTCCAAACTGCCAGCCAGAGAAACCAACACTGAGTCCCCAATATATCACCATTCTTCAAGGAGACCAGCCAGCTATTTGGTGTTAAGTTGAGTACATTCATGTCTTTCTGTCCTGGAAGAGCCAGAGATTTGTTCTAACAGGAAAAGCTGAGTGTTCTAGGCGTGGGGTTGCCCTTGTGCCCATAGGTTTCAACAAGCATGACCCAGTTTCAAAAAAGAAGGTGCAGGAGTAGAACCAGGACCATGAGATTTACTGGTTGCATCAGAGATGGCACCACTCAGAAACTTCAGCTTGATAGAGTTTTAGCATGGCATACTGAAGGTGCAGCCTAAGCATTAGCTTCTAGGTGGTGCTCTACAAGGACGGAGTACCATCCTGTATGACCCCAATAAAAATAATACATGAATTCAGAAATAAAAGAGTGGAAGTGGGAGTGGTCTCATTTACCATCATTCTCACTGATCCACTGGGGAACTAAAAAGCCTAACCACTTGGGCCCAGCATGGGACAACTCTGAACAGCCTTTTATGTTCCAGAGCTCTCCATGGGACTGGGTGAGTCCAGATTATGACTGCATTGCAGTTCAACTTCTCCCTTTGTGCATTCCTGCTTCTTTCCCTCTCTTATACAAGCACAGATCCTTTACAAATATCCTACTTGCCAAATTCTGTATCAGGATCTGCTCCTAGAGAATCCAAGCTTAGAAATCTTCCAATCTCAATTCCCTTTCTAGAGATAGTTTGGTGTATATTTTTCCAGGTCTCTTTCTATTTGTATGCTTATATGAGGGGCAATTCAAATTTCATGTAAAAATAGAATTAAAAGATAATAAGAATCTTTCCATGAACTTTTTGTAGTATCCTCATATATATCTCAATGAGTTTTGACAAATAATTAAGATATAGAGTATTTTCATCACCTTGGAAAATTCTTTCATGCTCCTCTGCAATCCCTTCTTCCAGCCCTAGCTGCTGATCTGACTTCTGTCCCTGTAGATTTGCTTTCCAGAATATCATATAAATGGAACCACACAGTTCTGGTATTTAGCCTTTTGTGTCAGGTCTCTTTCTCTTAGCATAATGCTTTTTAGATTTATTCACATTGTTGGATGTATCAATAGTTTGTTCTTTTTTATTGTTGAGTAGTATCCCATTTGCATGGTTGCAGCACTATTTGTTTATCCATTTATCAGTTGAAGAATGTTTACATTGTTTCCAACTTGGGGCTATTATTTAGAATGCTGCTACAATCATCTGTGTAAAGTCTGTGTGGATATATGTTTTTAATTCTCTTGGGAAACTACTGGGAGTGGAATTGGTGGGTCATATGTTAAGTGTATATTTAACTTTTAATTAAACTGTGAAACATTTCCAAAGTAGCAGAAACATTTTGTATTCTTACAAGCAGTGTGTGAAGGTTCCAGTGATTCCACATTCTCTTCAGCTCTTGGCATTGACAGGCTTTAATTTTAGCTATTCTAGTAGGTGTGTAGTGGTATTTCATTATGGTTTAATTTGGATTTCCCTAATGATAAATGACGTTAAGCATATTTTCATGTGCTTATGACAGCCTTAAATCATTTTTAGTAAATATCTATCTATGATTCATTTCAAGTTAATTTCTGTATATGGTGTGAGGTGAGGATCAAGATTCATTATTCTTACATATGAATGTCTAATTATTCCAGCACCAGTTGTTGGAAAGAGTATTCCTTTCCCTTTTTTGTAAAAATCAATTAATCATATATATGTGTGAAGTCTATTTCTGAACTTTTTATACCATTCCAGTGATTTATACATCTATACATCCTTATACAAACAGCATATTATCTTGATAACTATAGCTTTATTGTAAGACTTGAAACCAGGTGGTTGTGTGAGTCCTCAAAATATGTTCTTTTCCAAAATTATTTTGCTTTTCTAGCTCCCTTGTATTTTCACATAAATTTTATAAATGTCTGCTTCTGGCCAAGATGGAGTAACTTGGACCTGATTTACCCTCACACCTGAAATAACTAAAAAACTGGATAAAATATACAAAACAATATTTTTCAGACATTGGATATCAGGCAATGCAGGGCAGTGATCACTGAGAGATGAAAAATGAATGAGATGAACCTTATGAGTGCCCATTTTACTGCCTGGAGAGAATTTCTAGGCCACAGCACAGGGAGGGGGCACCCAGCAGAGGTCTCTTGACAGTCTGCCTGAGTTGAGGAGAAAAAGTTGAAGTCTTGGGAGAACCATCAGCTAGAGTAGAGTACAAAGGAGGAGAGAGCTGTCAAGAGAGTTTCAGAGATCCACAGAGGGTTCTATTTTAGTTTTCAGCTGGGTCTTGATAATCACGTGTGTGTGAGTGAAATACCTCACTGGAGGTAAAGTTCCATCTGAAAGGAGCAGAGGAAACAATCCCGGGACTCACACAGGGCCAGAAATACATCATGTTTTCACCAGTCAGAGTAAAAAGACCTCATAATCCATAGGACATTGGGTAGAAAATTCAGAAAGTTAGTGGAACCAAATCAGCCATCAACTAAAGATTGTTCTAATTCCCACCTAATAAAGTTTAAAAGCAAGACTTGAAAGAATCAAGCTGTTTCTAAGTAACTAAGCAGCATTCAAGAAAAAAGCTCAAAAATGTTTAAAACACATAACAAGCACCCAACAAGGTAAAATTCAAAATGTCTAGCATCCAAACAAAAAAGTACCATGTGTAATGGGCTGAATAATGGCCCCTAAAGAGATTTACATCCCAATCCTGGGAACCCATGAGTTTTACCCTATATGGCAAGAGGGCATTTTGCAAATGTGATTAAGTTAAGGATCTTGAGATGGGGAGATTATCTTTGTTTATTCAAGTGGGCTCTAAATGTAATCACAATTTAGAGAGAGATTTGATTACACAAACAGAAGGCAATGTGATATGAAGCAAGATGCTACACTGCTGGCTTTGAAGATGACTGAAGAGGTCATGAGCCAAGGAATACAGGGAATGGAGCTTCAGAAGCTGGAAAAGACAAGGAAACAGATTTCTCCCTTGAGCCTCCATAGCGAATGTGGCCCTGCAGACACTTTAATTTTGTCCCAGTGAAACTAATTTTGGACTTCTGACCTCTAAAACCATAACAGAATAAATATATGTTATTTAAGCAACCAAGTAGTGTCAATTTGTTACAGCAGCTGTAGGAAGCTAGTACAGATTTTGGTACCAGGAGTGGGGTACTGCTGTGATAAATACCTAAAAATGTTGCTTTGGAATTCAGTAATGGGCACAGGCTGGAAGAATTTTGAGAAGCTTGATAGAAAAAGCAAAAATTGCTTTGAACAAACTATTGATAGAAATATAGATGCTAAGACCTCCACCAGTGAGAGCACAGAAGGAAGTGAGGAACATAGTGGAGAAGCCCTATATTGTCTTAGAGAGTACCTAGATTGTCATAAACCAACTATTACTAGAAATTAAGCATTAAAGGCTCTGCTGGTGAAGGCTCAGAAGGAAATGAGGAGCATGTTTTTGGAAACTGGAGGAAAGAGAATCCTTGTTATATAATAGCAAAAAGCTTACCTAAATTGTGTCCAACAGTTGTGTGGGAAACAGTACTTGTAAGTAATGAATGTGGATATCTAACTGAAGAGATTTCCAAGTAAAGTAATGAAGGGGAAGCCTGGTGTTTTCTTGCTGATTGTAGTAAAATAAGAGAAGAAAGATAAATTAAGGGAAGAACTGTTAAGCAAAAAGTAATCAGGACCTGACAATTTGAGAAATTTTCAGCCTATCTAGATTGAAAAATATGCTCTGATTTGTAGGGTCATTGTCAGGAAAGCATGCTTTAAAGAGAAAGCCAAGGTTGTGGCTAGAAAACCTTTCTCTAGTGCTTTGGAAGAATCAAAAGATAAGCACATTTATTCACACAGAGGGCTCTTTTTTTTTTTTTTTTTTTTGGTCCTTTTTTGAGACCGGCCGCACCACGCTCAGCCAGTGAGCGCTGTGAGCGCACCAGCCACCCCTATATAGGATCCGAACCCATGGCGGGAGCGCTGCTGCATTCCCAGTGCCACACTCTCCCAAGTGCGCCACGGGCTCGGCCCAGAGGGCTCTTTGAAGAGACTAAGTGTGTGACTCATAGATCTCAACATCTCAGCAAAAGTCAAGAATAGAGATGTGATTATTCAGGAAATATCTGTGGAGGAGCCTTTTGTTTAATGGAATAAATTCCCATGATATACACAGGAGACCTGGAAGATTTTTGAGAATGTTATATCAGCAGAAACACTGCCAGCTTAAACTGTAAAGGACAAAGACATGATGAAATGAAAGAAGGCTGTTGATACCCCCAAAATCTACAGACAAGAAACTGGCTTATCCAGCTTTTTGGTTGCAAACATGTCCTGCCCTTCAAGAAAAAGGAAGGATGACTCTAAGGGTAGAGCTTTGGGTCCTGAGGGAAGTCTTGGGTCCAGGGTGCAGAGCCATAAACTCAAGAAGATTATTTTCAAGACTTTGAACCTAATGGAATTTGCACAGTTGCATTTTGAAATTCCTTGGGACCAGTGATTCCTTTTCTTCTTCCATTTTCTCTCTGCTAAAATATGTATAACTATTATCCTATGCCTGTCCCACCATCATATTTTGTGAGCAAATATCTCATTTTCTAATTTCATGGGTCCACAGATGGAGAGGAATTTTGCCCCAGGATGGATTATACCCAGAGTCTCACTCATACTTGATTTAGATGATGAGATTTGACACTTTTGAGCTGAGTATAGTTAGATAATATTTGGTCCTGTAATGGGTTGAAACTTTGGGGGATATGGGGCTGGAGTGGAGCAACATCTCCCCTGGCTGAAGTCATCAGTCTTCCCATGCCTGAGAACCTGTAATGGCCTCCTCTGAGGTTGGTTACTTGGCAGGAGAATGCTGATCTCATTTAGGACCTATCCCCACTACCTGTCATTGCTTCTAGACCTGTAACCAAACTTGAGACCCATCATGCACCAGAGGGTGAGATACAGTGGCCCATGGAGAGACAGCATATACACAAAAATAACTGCAGCATAAACCTCAGAAACATTTCTGGAAATGGATGCTAATGGTGCTAGATCAAGATTCTAGGAACCCTCAAATTCGAATTAGTTTCCTTTATGTGCAATCTCCCTGCTGAATGACACTAGGTTTCTTTGGAAGTCTAGAGGGAAATTTTACCACATACATTTTTGGGAGGATAGCAGGGTCCTTTCTCAGGAAAATACCAGCCTCCCCTCATTCAAGGAGCTTCGGGTCTGCTAACTGGTTGAGTGACCACAATTCTCTGCTGTTGCAATTCAAGGTAAACCTCTTTTATTAAATTTAGAGCTTTTCCACTTACACAAATGGAGTAAAACTAATACGCTGCCCATCTATTTCAGTCCTAAGGGCATGGTGATCAATTAGCCAACACCAAACATCTCTGCAGGTCTAAGTATTCTAATGCCTACTTTGTATCCGCTTTCATTACAGTAACTTTAGCTGGCTTGCCTCTCTCAATTAAGTGCTGTTGCTTACTCTCTGCCACCCTGGCATCCCATCAGCCTCACTGAATTCAGGAAGCTTAGTTAGATGGCAGCTTTCCTCATACTGGTCTGCAAAGAATAACCACCACAGAGCTCTTCAGGGATACCAAGCCTTGCCTCACCTCACCAATGGACTTAATGTCTTGAGAAGGTGGTTATGTTTGCATCTTCTCTCTTTTTCTCTAAGTTGCCAAGATTTAGCTATTTTATTTTTTCTTCCAAAAAATATGCTTTTAGTTTTGTTAATATGTACTTAGTTTTTGTTTTGTATTTAATTAATTTATGTTTTTATACTTATTCATTCCTTTGGATTTCTCTGGACTTTATCATTTTTTTTTATTTTAGAATTATAATTTTAACTTTTTGTTTTAAACCTTTCTTAGTTTTAATAAATTCTTTTAAGCTATAATTATTCTCTATTTCTTTTTTTCAGATACCATATTGAAATGTATTGCACAGGGTTTGATCAGAAATTTTCTTTGGCATTAATTTTTCCATAGTTTTTAACTTTGATTTTGATATACCCCCTAAACCAAGAGTTATTTAAAGGAGTGCTTTTAAATTTCTAAGTGCATATATTTAAACTAAAACCTTCTATTCTTGTTATGGTCTATTTTGTTATAGCCAGTAGATAGTATGTTGTGTATGGTATTTTCTTCCTTGAATTTACTGAGATTTTATTTATAACCTAATATGTGGACAATATTTATAACTCTTCCCTATCTGTTTGAAAAGCAAATGCATTTTCTACTTTTCTGGGCCAAGCAGAAGGCTTAATTCTGTCCTGCTCTTCCTACTTCTACCATCTTCCTCCTCCCGGCTCTCACTCCCACCACCAATTTAAAAATTCTGCTCATGGTCTTCATTTTAACATTTCAAAACTAAGATAGAGTGGTGGTCTTTACCATTTTATTTCCCTACTTTCTATCTCCTTTTCCCTACTCTCTGACCCATCTTCTAATAAAATTTTATTTCAAAACTTTTCATTCCTTAGTCCTAATTTCTAAGTATTTTTTGAATTTTAATTTTAAACTATTGTTTACTTCTCCACTCTATTTTGGTGTTTCTGTAATGAATTATAAATTCATGCCTTTTCCCTTTTTATAATCCTTACCAATATTTATTTTATGTTTCAAAAATTGCATTCTCAAGTTTTAATTTTAACAGATTTTTTTTTAGTTTTTAAAAACTAGCAGTTTTTACTCACCATTGTTTCTTGTACACTCAATCTTTTACTAATTTGAGATGTTTGCCCTGAATTAATTTTCTCTTTGCTCCTTTGTTTTCTCAGAAAGGACACTCGGGTGTATATTTTGTGATCACATAAATTTGTTTCTTTTGCTCTTCCATAGGGATGATATCTAGGTTGGTAAAGAATTCTTGGATCTTACTCCTCTTCCTGGGAAAGCTTGTAAATATATTTTTCCCTGTTTTCTAGAATTGCAAGTGAGAAATCCACTGATTTTCTTTCCTGTGTAAGTTAATCTCTCTCTCTCTCTCTCTCTCTCTCTCTCTCTCTGTCTGGAAGTATGAGATTTTATTTTTATCTTTGGATACTCATAGTTTTTGTCAGATTTTGTCAAAATTTGTGTCATTTAAAAAATGAATTATGCCTGGCAAATTTCAATCTGAAAAGCAGAATCTTTCTTCTGTTGTCTTTTTAAACTTCTTTGTATGTTCCCTTTTTTTACCTTTTGGAATGTCCTCTCCACTCCTTTTTTTGTGACAACTCTTCTGGATATGTCTTCTATATTTTCATTCATGACTTCCTGCTTTTATATTTTGGGGCTTTGTTGTCATATAGTTCCTCTATTTGAGCTTTAATATTTTAAATTTTGTTTCTAGAAGTATCCACTCTATTTTAGTGTATCTATAATGAAGTTTAAAATTCAAGTACTATGGTTAAAATTTTTTTTTTCAAATAAATGTTTTTGGTTTTCTGAGAGTTTGTTTACCAGTATCTTCTTGTATGCCATTACTTTCATATTTTTTTTTTCTTAAATTGTCTTTTCTATGTTTACTGCCTCAGTGGGAGATACCTGTCCTAGTTATTTGCCCTGGTCTTCCTCTTTCAAGGTACTGAATTCCTTAAATAACCTGAGATCCTTTTTTGCTCTTTCATATCAGTACCTGTGTAAGTCAGGTTGCTGGGATCTTTCAGTCAGCGGTGGATGGGCGAGAGACGGAAGTAAAAAAGAAACTTTTCTGGCGAGACTGCATGAACAGGAACTTGACACAGTCCATCAGCTTTCTTTAGTTTTGAGATACGATGTGCTCAGTTTCCATGGGTTTGGGCTTCAGGACATACCTCTAGGTTTCAAGCCACTCCCCTAGGTCTCAGGCCCTTCCTCTAAGTCCTCCCCTAGAGGAGAGCTACTGCTGTTTGTTGGACCTATTTTCAGCACAAACATGGGGAAATTGAGACCTCAGGGGGCAGACTTATGCAAATCTGGTGGCTGAGCATACTCAGCAGAGAGCGGTTGTATAAGTCTAGTAGCTGAGCATGCTCAGCAAAGTGTAATTAATCCTTTGAATGACCTTTCACTAGAGGTGCTAAAGAGCACAGAATATTCTTGACTATGTTTGTTGCATGTGATAGAATTTGACAAATAAACATGCCCTAAAAGGAAACAAACTGAGCATGTACAAGACTATGTTACATAACTGGGAACCACCCCATTAGTTGAATATTCTTTAGGTATCNTTTCATATCAGTACCTGTGTAAGTCAGGTTGCTGGGATCTTTCAGTCAGCGGTGGATGGGCGAGAGACGGAAGTAAAAAAGAAACTTTTCTGGCGAGACTGCATGAACAGGAACTTGACACAGTCCATCAGCTTTCTTTAGTTTTGAGATATGATGTGCTCAGTTTCCATGGGTTTGAGCTTCAGGACATACCTCTAGGTTTCAAGCCACTCCCCTAGGTCTCAGGCCCTTCCTCTAAGTCCTCCCCTAGAGGAGAGTTACTGCTGTTTGTTGGACCTATTTTCAGCACAAACATGGGGAAATTGAGACCTCAGGGGGGCAGACTTATGCAAATCTGGTGGCTGAGCATACTCAGCAGAGAGCGGTTATATAAGTCTAGTAGCTGAGCATGCTCAGCAAAGTGTAATTAATCCTTTGAGTGACCTTTCACTAGAGGTGCTAAAGAGCACAGAATATTCTTGACTATGTTTGTTGCAAATAAACATGCCCTAAAAGGAAACAAACTGAGCTTGTACAAGACTATGTTACATAACTGGGAACCACCCCATTAGTTGAATATTCTTTAGGTATCATGAATATGTATTAGATAATGAAACTATAAAAGTGGAAAGCTGGCAGAAGGCAGGGTTGTTGCCTGCTTCTCCTGGGGCCAACTGGCACTTCACTGGAGAGGTGTGTCTGCTTTCTTTTTGTATCAAATTTACTTTCAGCAAGTAACTGCCCATTCTCTTGAGCCAGCCTATACTCTAAACTGAACTTTAAGTGTGTATTTCTTAACTTTTGTATTAAACTTGGTGTGGGCCCGGCTTAGTCTCTGGAGCTAGGCTGCACTTTCTCTGTGAAACCTGTGTCTCTTTTTCATTACATTAAACCTGTTCTTACTTTCTACCATGACTGTGCTCTTAAGTTCTTTCCTGTGACAGAGTCAAAAACCTGGTAAGAGGACAGGGTGGGCTGAGGATGGCTCTCGGGCCTCCTCGGACACTTGCTCCAGTATCAGTTTGGGTGTGTGGGGGAAGGAAGTCAGTTCTTCTTCTGAGGCTTCAAAAAAAAAGGAAGCAATTCAGCCCAATGGTACAATTCCTCCTGGGGATGGCCTTCAGTAGTGGATTTCCTTATGTCATGGGAATCTTTTAGGCTCAAATAGCCAGGTCTTATTCCAATAGATGCAAAATCAATACACTTCACTTCTGTTTCTGCTGGAGTATAGGCCTTCTCCTTGGATGCCTGATCTTTGATCCTTTCAGCTTTGTGAATCATGCTGTATAGAAACTACCCTAATCAGGCCAAGCAAACCGTCTCCATGGGACACTGAATCCTAAGTAAGCCACACTTTCTTCATTTCGCTCTCCACTCCCGAGGGCCTCTCCATATTAACTGTTTATCCTACTAATCAGTTGGGAGACAGGAGGATGTGTGCTCAGGCCCCCGTCTTCCCAGCATGAATTACTATTGTTTCTTTGACTACTTCTTTCCCGTTTTCTCTATTTCCTCCATTGAGAACTCTTAGTAGACAAATATTGCATCTCCTGGAGCTATTCTGTTTTTATTACTCTAAGTTGAAAATGTCCTCAGCTTTTCTTCCAGGCTACTGATTAAAGTCTTCAGCTATGTATGCTTTATTATTCAGAACTTCTACTAAGTTTTTCTTATTTTGGCAATTATATCTTCACATTCCAGAAACTCTTTTATGTTTTTATCTGCTCTTATTTTTATAGCAGCTAGTGAAAAGAAATACTATCTTTTCAAATAACTCTGAGGATATGAATTCAATCTTTTAAAAAATTTTCTTCTGTTTCTTGCATGATATTTTTTTACTCTGGGATTAGTTTGTTCACCTTAACATTTCTATTTCAAGCTATAATTCTTTTCTCAAATCTGTTTTGATTGTGGTTGTTCCTATTTACGATAGGACGAGGTTGACTAGTACAGCTAGCTGATATGTTCAGTAACAGTAAACTTTAATTGCTTCTTCCCTGAATGGGTACACATGTTTGGGGATACCAGAGGTGGGTTAAGTAAAAAGCTCTGTGCACACATGCATACAAACAGGTTTCTTTCCAANCCAGAGGTGGGTTAAGTAAAAAGCTCTGTGCACACATGCATACAAACAGGTTTCTTTCCAATCATGTGTGCACTGAGTAGAGAGGCTGTCTGGTGACCTCTGAACTGTTCGAGGTAGCGAGGCATCACTCTGGGCAGACAGCTTTATACTATGAATAATCCTGTTAACATGTCTGTTCATCAGAGTGTTATTTTATTTTATTTTTAACTGATTTAGATAGCCATTTATATTGAAAAAGAAAACAACTACAGTTATTTTTGGTGGTTATGTAAAATAGCACCATATAAACAACTTCCCTGTTAAATTCATGGCTTGTTTTAAGTCTTTTAATATACTCAGACTATAAGAGGCTTTATAAGTACAGTTGTGGATAAAAACAATTGCTTTCTCTTTTTAAAATGAAATTTTAGAAACTCAGAGTATACTTTTATTTGTAATATTTTTTTCTATGCAGTGGAGAGCACAGGAAAATCATGACATTTGAGCCGTTATAGATCATATAGACAGACACATGTGCATTAGTTTTGTTTTGTCCTTAGACATCTATGAAAT
>NW_007730314.1:171213-196868 GCF_000696425.1 Galeopterus variegatus | reverse complement strand
TGTTAAATTCATGGCTTGTTTTAAGTCTTTTAATATACTCAGACTATAAGAGGCTTTATAAGTACAGTTGTGGATAAAAACAATTGCTTTCTCTTTTTAAAATGAAATTTTAGAAACTCAGAGTATACTTTTATTTGTAATATTTTTTTCTATGCAGTGGAGAGCACAGGAAAATCATGACATTTGAGCCGTTATAGATCATATAGACAGACACATGTGCATTAGTTTTGTTTTGTCCTTAGACATCTATGAAATTAATTGCATTTTTACAATAATTCTTTCCCTTTACTTATTTGAGTGGGCCCTCCTCTTTGTAACAAGTTTTTCCCTGATGAGAGCACCATACATAAATCAAGATGGGACATATCCTTACACTTTATAAAAAGCTTTGGTCTTGCTTCATTGCAGATTAAATTTTCTATACCGCTGCCACGTTTGATAAATGATTGATTCAAATTCATGTTGATACACTTTGGTGAGAAGCAGCATAATGGCAGATGCTGGAGGAGGATGCTGAGGTTGACGAGAGGGAACCAGCTCATGGAGATAAAAACATTTCTCCCATCTCTGAGGCATTTTCAAATTCCATATACTTTTTGGTTCTAAACAAGATGTGAAGGGACATAGGGTCATGGCTCTTCACTGTCTTCTTTCCCACCTTCTTTTTGTCTTGTACCCACAGGGGAAATATTGCTCAACTCTATAGCCTCCTAAAGATGACAGCAGGTTTAGGACTGCCTGTCTGCCAGGGGACTCCCATGAGAACTCATGGCCAGTTTTTCCTTGTTTTTTCAAAGTCCACAGTCATTTTAAGATTGAATCACTCTAGAGGCACCAAAGCCAGACTTATTGCAACTCAGCTGTTACTAGACAGTCATAGAATAAGAAAGGAAAATTAAAAGCTAATGGATTAGTGTGAGCAAACTTACCAGACTCACCTTGGTAGTAAAAGTTGCAGCTCAGATTATATCATCAGTAGAAATCTTTAAAAAAATAGTCATAAGAGGTACTTAGTCTTTTTGCACAGATCAAAGTATGTGATTATCTATCTTTGCTTTCTGCTTCTCATTCGTGATTAGAGAAATCATTATCATCATAATCATCATCATCATCATCATCATCATCATCTTTTGATTTATCTGAATAGCCGGCTGAAACAGACCTCTGGGAGCATCTACAAATCCAATTACAGCAGGATGACTATTCAATTATCTATCTTTGCTTTCTGCTTCTCATTCGTGATTAGAGAAATCATTATCATCATCATCATCATCATCATCATCATCATCATCATCATCTTTTGATTTATCTGAACAGCCGGCTGAAACAGACCTCTGGGAGCATCTACAAATCCAATTACAGCAGGATGACTATTCATATCTTAAACTGCTTTGCACATAAAAATGCTTAACCTAGCTGAAATTTCTTATTAATAATGCTTTTACACTCGTATGGTGCTCTTAATGTCTCAAAATATTTTCATGCCCATTTTCTTAATTTGAGCCTCAATACAACCTGGCTTGATAAGTAGGTCCCAAATATTATTATCACCCTTTTATAGAACTATTAATGACTTATCTGAAGTCAGTCAACCAGTTAGTCTTAGAGCTTAGACTGCATCCTAGGTATTTCTTCTTGGACTCATTGAGATAACACAGTCTCTTTTTCCTAGGTCTGTGGGAGCCAATATCTTTGGATAGCAGTAAAAATTATCTCGAAGTCTTGAGTTTACTTCTGAGAAGGTGGAATATGCTTTTCTTAATTATTTCTGCTCTGAGGTCCTTAAAAAGGCTTGGTGATAGAAGATGGGAAGGCCCAGGATGCCCGGAGGCTTAAGCTCACTAACGTTGGTCCCTAGTTCTGTTACCTTGGAAGGAATACCTTGAAAGCAAGCAGACTTCAGGAGCAAGCTTTGCACTCTGCTGAGTTTTCCTTCACAGACAGTGTATTTGGTAGTTAGTACCTCATGAACTTTTTATTTTGCTTGTAAGTATGTGGTTAAAAACATTTTTTAGAATGATCATTGTGGTTGCCTCTCCAGTGTTCACTAGACCTTCTCTTATTAACTACCAAATTTTCATTCAGATATGCACATCTTCCCCCAGAAGCCATGTATGTTGGGTAGTCCTGATTTGCATTTTTGTTATCCTGGCATAATTATTAATAATATTCTCTATAAATCTCAAAAGTTTCTTGGTTTGGAGAACAATTAGTCACCCTAATTCATGGGGAAGTTAACTCTACTTCTCACTATAGGGGTGGGGCATGTCATAGGATACATATTAGTTCAGTAAAATCTCAATCTCTGTTGAACATATTGATTCAGGGATGACCATGGGAGCAAATGTGGACCAGTGAAACAGAAGGAAATGTTTGCTGGGGGTTCATGAGAAGGCAGGTTCCTTGCTTTTCTTAGATAACTTTGGATTAACCCTCCATAGGCTGGACCAAAAAAAAAAAGCATGGAGTGTTGGGAGTTGCCAGCAGCTATTTTGTATCTAAAAGTGGTATCCAAGCGGAAGATGGAGCTGACACACTGAAAGACAGCATTTGTCAGGACAGGCTAGGCTATGCTGAAGTAACAACCAACACCCAAATCTTCGTTGCTTAGCAAAACAAATTTATTTTCACACTAGCTCTCAGTAAGTGTTTACAGGGTCCTTTGTTTTGTATAGTCATTCAGAGACTTGGGCTTATTGAGGCTCCATCATCTCATGATGCTGCCGTCATAGGTGTCATACTGCACTTTAGCAGCAGAAGGGAGAATTGCTGAAGTGCTTTGGCCCAAGAGAGACAAAGATAATTTTCTAAAATGGTGCCATCCAATAGAAATATAATGGGAGCCATTTAATTGATTAACTTTATTATTATTGTGGCTGTTATTAACAAATTGAAGGTAGTGCTAAGATTTCTTTGTTGTTGGTTTTAGATGTTCTTCTATATTAGGGTATAATTTACATATGGTAAAATTTACCCTTTTTAGTGTACACTTCTATGAGTTTTGACAAACACATACAGTCATGTAAATACCATTACAATCAAGATTTAGTTCCATCATACTCCAAAATTACCCTGTGCAACTACTCTTTGTAGTTAAACTCTCCTTCTACCCACATTCCCTGGCAAATACTAATCTGTTTTCTGACCCTACAGTTTTGCCTTTCAAGGGTGTCACGTAATGGAATGATGGAGTACATAGATTTTTGGGTGGGACTTCTTTTACTTAGCATAATGCATTTGATGCTTGTCCATGCTGTGTGTGTATCAGTAGTTTCTTCCTTTCTATTGCTGAGTAGTATTCTATTTTACGGATGTATCATAGTTTGTTTATTCGTTTCCCAGTTGAGGGACTGTAGGGATGCTGGTCAGAATTCACTCCATCTTCATGGCCTTTGGAAGCTCTGGCTTCAATAGTTACAATCTTTCTCCTGCACAGATTGCTTTGCAACTGAGGAAGGGAAAGGAACAGAATGTTATGCTGTATAAGATAAGAGGAATGATGCCAGTGACCCCAAGGATAAGCAATAGGAGGCTGCCAGGAAGGGAGAATTGCTGCAGTGAGGTTAATATGCCTGGGGACACCGTTAATAAATGGTGTTAAGCAAGGTACTATTTTATCTTTTGAGATTTGCAAAGATGAAATAATATGTATCAAATGAAAAATATGCATGTTTTGATCCAGCAATTTCACTTACAATAATTTATTACAGGGAAATAGTTGGGTAAGTACACAAAGTGCTTTTATAAGGATGTGTAGTGCTGTGTTATTTATAATGGCAAAAAATTTGAAACAACCTAAATGTTCTTCAAGAGGGGATTGGCAAAACATGTAAAGACATATCCATACAATGTAAACATAAGCAGCTCTTAAAAAGAATGAGGTAGAAGATGATTTTGCTTAGGAACTTTTGGCTTTGCTGTATTTTTCAGTAGGAGAAAAAAAAAGGCAGGTTACAATATATAAGGGTACTCAAAAAGTTCATGGAAACATAGAATTAAAAGATTATACAAATCTTTCCATGAACTTTTGTGAAGACCCCTTGTAGCATATATATTATAATCCTATTTTTGTAGAAAGAATTACCTTTAGTTAAGCAGAGAAAAATGTTCAAAAGTATATGCTGTGGTTATCCACATGGAGGGTTAGATTATAGCAGACTATCAGTTTATACTTCTGAATTACTTGAATATTCTTTCTTTGGTGTAACTATTTGTAGCAAAAAAATAAAAATAAAATAAAATAAAGCAACAAATATTGTTGCATGATGAAACTGACCAACCAGAACAAATGCACTTACAATGCAAGAACACTCTCAGTACAGGTAAGGGAACTCACACACAAGAGAAAGATATGATAGAAGATCAACAGAGAGTGGGGTTACACAGAGGAAGACAGTGAGAAGCAGAGGGAAGGGAGATGGCAGGGAGAAAGGAAAAGGAGAATAAAGTGGAAGAGCAGAAAAGCAGAATCAGGTCAGGTTGGAGAAACAGCACAGCGGTTGTAACAAAGGTTAGCAGAGCCCTGGTGGTAGCAGGGAAAGTTCAATTGCAGCTTTGCTAAGGACAGTTAAGATAGTTAGGAACATGGGCTCTGAGTGAAGCAGTGTAGTTAGTGCTCACCAAATATATATGTGTTCTACATATCCACCTTCCCTTATAGTAGGTAGGGGCCATGTGACTCATTCTTGTCATTGGATTGTGAGAGGAAGGACTGGGGCACTTAGGGGTTGCAATGCCTCCTTCATCACCCCTATGCAGAAGCCATGGATGTCATGTGTTCCATGATGGCCTGGCTACAAGGAGTCACCAATGTCCAGGGGCCAAGATGTGAACAAGGAATAAACTTTTGTTAAGATACTGTGATTTGGGGGGTTGCCTGTTGTGGTAGCTAGGGTTGCTTGCTCTGTGATGTATTATTAGCTGTCTGACTTTGAACAGTTTACTTAACTCTCTGGACATCAGTAATGTCACTTGTCAGTGGAAATAATAATAGTACCTATTCATAGTGTTACTGGAGGATTACGTGGGAAAGTATACAGTGTTAGGCACAAAGTATTCAATATGTGTTGGCTGTTATTATTATTATCATTTATAGCAAGGGGTCGATAAATAATTCCCACAAAATGGCCAGCTAAAAGGCCAGGGAAACATGAAGAGGTGGCAGCAGGGCCAGTCCAAGGAGATGTTGTGAGATATAATAATAAAAGTTGTGGAATCTGAACATGTGACTAAAGAGGATTAAAGATACAGTCCCAAATATCTCTGGCTAGTGGACTGCCAGTCCCTGTAGGAGGAAGCATTGGTTGTTTGAGTAAAGCACTCATGTAGAGGTTAACTTCTGGCGTAAGCTAGTTATCTGTTGCATAAGATAAAAATGCTTACTAAATTTTCATCATAATGAAATATGCTATGCTAATATAATTTCTTTTTCCAACATTTCAGTTTAAGTGGACATAGAAGGTGTCAGATATGCCTAATATTACTGAATGACTGGTTGACTCTTTCAACCATTTGGACACCCAAGTGATCTTGGGGCATGAACTCTGCAGCCAGCTCTCTGACCTAACCAGGGTAGAGGGAGAGGAGTCCAGCGTGCCCTGTGGTAGGCTGGTGGTGAAGGGGGGATGTTATATATAATTCCAATAGATCCAGCATATGATGAATTCAGGGTAACTTAGTAGTGTTATTCCCCTTCCCTTCTTCCTCTTCCTTCATCTCCTTTCCTTTTTAAAAGGTAGTACATTTGCATTCAGCAAGTATAACAGATGTCTTATTGAGACTCCTTCGAGTGCCATAATTGTATGATTTCTTAAAAATAAGATTGAATTGTTGATTCTCGAGAAAACAAATGGCCTGTTACTCCCAGTCAGTGGTTGGTGACTACAAAATTTCTATATAGGAAGGGTTTAGGGGTGGCATTCTGGTTGTCAGATTGTGTTTGAAGCTGAGTTTGCACAGCAGTTTACATGGGACTGAGAAAATGTCCGTTTTCTAAATACAAAAGGAGAGGAGTCCTTTTTTGGGAAGGGGTTAAGGTCTCCAACTTCACTTGATGTGGCCACTGCTCTCAGGGACTTACTCTTTTTCTCAGTCCATTCTTTCAGCAAATGTTTAAAGAGCACCTAAGAAAAAGATGATAGAATCTCTGTCCCTGGGACGACCACAGCCCAGTGGAGAGACTGAGGGCGAGGTGCACAACCCCTGCGCCTCCAAATACTCCAGAATCAGACCCCCGTGGTCAGAGGTGCCTTCTCTGCTCTGGCTAAATAACAACAGTCACAGGGACCTGCCAGTTACGACTTATTCAGTGATTCTGAAAAGCGAATCATTCCAAGTGGCGTTAGTGCTCTCTAGCACGTGGGCCGGCTTCATGGTGCTCAAGGAAAGCCCAAAACAAGTGGGACGCCCTCAACTCAATGCCTCTACCAACTCCCCTCCCACAGTCTTGCCCACCTCGGCTCCAGAGATGGCAAGACTTGCTACTTTTAAAATGTGCTACTTTTTTAAAAAGGAAAGATGAAGGAAGAGGAAGAAGCGAAGGACCTGAGGTAGCCAGGACGTCTCTTCGCTGGGCCAGTTGGAACCCAGTCGGCATTTCTGTGATGGAACCATTTCCACCTTACAAAATGATTAAACCTGGACCGGCTATTTTTATTTGGTCCTAAAACTAGCTGCTGTCAGTTCTGGTGGGGAGTCAAGGCCTCGACTCCTCAAGTGCGCGTCCCAGTCGGCCCTGCCCTGACGTTCACTTAAAATGATTAAACCTGGACCGGCTATTTTTATTTGGTCCTAAAACTAGCTGCTGTCAGTTCTGGCGGGGAGTCAAGGCCTCGACTCCTCAAGTGCGCGTCCCAGTCGGCCCTGCCCTGACGTTGACTTCCCAGTCATTGGCATTTGGGGGCGCAGCTGGACCCACCGCGCCGAGGCCGCGTGGTGTTCGACCGACAGCGTCTCTCAGGGACAGGTAAGGTGCATTCGCGGTGGGAGCCTCCTCCTAGGACACATGCCAAGATCCTCCCAGGCTGCTGGTAAAACCCAGGCTGCGGCCACCCGAGTGTCCCAGGGCGAGGAAGAGGATCGGGTCCGCCCCACACACTTAGTCCAGCAGGAATGGAGGGCTGTGGGGCTGGGGTAGCGCCAGGGCCTTTGATACAGGCACACCCCCTCCAGAATCGATCAGCGAGGAAGAGGATCGGGTCCGCCCCACACACTTAGTCCAGCAGGAATGGAAGGCTGTGGGGCTGGGGTAGCGCCAGGGCCTTTGATACAGGCACACCCCCTCCAGAATCGATCCCTTCCCAGGTGAAGGGTGTGAACTGGGGTCGCAGGCTGTGACAGAACGAGGACCACGCCAGCTATCCCCTCCCCCCTCCCGGTGTGACCACTTTTGATCCCGCCCTAAACAAAGCCAATCCGAACTCCAGCAGAATGAAGACGGGGATCAGGTTGCTCTCTCGGCCTCCTCTCATCCCCCCTCCCCTCTTCTCTCCATCCCCACGTGACTCTCTGGAATCTTTGCCAAAGCTCCCAGTCCCTGGGTCCATTTTCACACCGAGCAAAGGAGAGAAGGAGGCGGCTAGGGAGGCGGAGGAAGGCGGAGCGTGCGTCCTCTAAGCCCTGAGATCCAAACGGGGCCTTATTTTGTGCGTTTTCGGGCTCTCCAGCCCGGGTGCCATTGAGTTCGGGGTCTTTTCCAGCCTCGGTAGCTGTTTCCTCTGTGCATTTAAAATTATGGCTGCTCATGCACGCCCGTAACCGCACCTCCACCCCGCAGACCAGCTCTGGGGCTTGCGGTGCGGAGGTGGGTGTGGGTGTGGGGCACGCCGCGCCCCCGCAGCCCTCCTCAGCCAGGCGAGGGGCGGGGGCGAGAAAGTAGCAGCAGCGCCCCCCGGGCCTCCCGCGTCTCTCCTCGGAAGCTTTGGAACAGTCTGCTGCAGGGAGCGAAGCCTGAGGCGGCGCGGGGCGGCTGCAGCGCCGGCGAGTCCCGAGAGCTGCTCGCAGCGCCGCCAAAGTTTCCAGCGAGCGGTCCCCGGAGGCTGAGGTCGACCGGGCGGGGTGGACCCGCCAAGAAGTGGGAGTGGGTGGGTCTTTCGGGGCTCCCGGCGACCCCTTCTGCCGACGCAACGCCGACGTAGGGTGTCAAGTGAACTTTAAAAAAGCTGCTTCCGAAGGACCTGCGCCAGGATCTGCACTGCCGGAGACCCCGGGGAGGACCGGTCTGCCAGAGGGACACCCTGGGAGATCTGATCAGCCGGTGACCGGCAACTTTTCCGGGAGACTTTGCCCCGGAGAGCTGCGCTCTCCTCCTCTAGTTCTCCCACGTTGGCGTCCAGCTTTGGGGAGAGCTCGGCGCGCTCTCCGCCCGGGCAGCGAACGAATTGAATCCCCCGCCCGCTCCGGCGCCTCCGGCCACTCCGATGTGAGTGTCGCTCTCGGCCCGTCCATCTCATTTCCCCGGAGGTGACCGTCCTCTGTCCCCCACCCTTGGTGCGCCCCAGCTCGTGGCGACGAAACCAGCGTTTCGGCCGAGAATCGGTTCTTGGATGCTGAAGACTGGGCTCTTCCAGCGTGGGAGCCAAGGCGGTGATGGGTGTCCTCAGAGTGTGGCTTCGGGTGGCCCTCGCGTTGGCGGAATTTGCAGTATTGCCTCTACATTCCGAAGGTGAGAGAGCGGTGCCGCGCGCGCGCGTGTGTGTGTGTGTGCGCGTGTGTGTGTGCGCGCGCGATCGTGCAGTTTACAAAGCTCAGAGGGTTTTACGGTAGTGTGGGTCGGGTGGAAGCTTTGGTGGGTACGGGTGTGGAGTGGAACTGGAGTGGGCTTTTTCTGAGAAGATTCCTGCCACTGGTTATTCCTTTTTTTATTTAGTATTCTCCGATCACAACTTCCGCCACGGCCTCTCTCTCTGCCCTAAGTGCCTTTGGGTCGGAGGGTGGCCGATGAGGTGGCATTTCTGAAATTGGGTTCTCTTTTCACTTACCCCCTGCCCGCGAAGGGAAGCAACCGCAAAGAGCATAGGTGAGGAGCGAAGCGAACCATTGCTCTTACCTATGTAAGAGTACTTCTGCTCCCATGACACACAAACCCCTCCACCTTAAGTCCCATTTCTCTCCCCTCTCCTCGTCCCCATAACTCTCCCCCTAAAGTCCAGCTAAGATTTTATAACTGACTGATTTGAGCGCGTTCTGGATGTAGGCAGTTCAGCTAAAAGAAATCTCCCCAGTACAGCGAGGCACGAGCCTGCGTGCTTGCCCAGAACAACAACAACAACAACAACAACAACAACAACAAAAGTGGTTGACGAGAGTTTAGCTTCATTCTCTTACTTCGTCCCCCGCCTGGCGGTTTTCCTCCGCGGCTCCAATCTACATGTAAAACCCCCGAGTAGGGGAGAGAGAGGGGAGACTGAGTTGTAGACGCCGCGATATCGAAAGCAATCTGGGGTCAGCCGAATAAACAAATCAATAAGTAAATAAAGAGTTTGGGGATCGTGGGATGCCGGGTCCGGGGACACCAGGCGCTACGAGCTCCCACCTGCTCCAAGGCGCGGGGAAAGTCGCCCAGCTAGTGCTTACGGCGGGGGAAGGGAGCCGCCGAGCTGCGAGGGAGACGGCGTAATCCACAGCGCGGGGCTCTCGGCTTCCCCTCCCGGCTCCATTCATTATTCATCCAGCTGCGGGGGGAAGAGTTCACCTGCCCAGCCGCACATCAGAGCCGCGGCCCAGGCGGTGGCTGGCGCGGGACGGGCCGCCTTCTCAGCCCTGGTGCCGCGTGTGGGCGGCGGGAGGCCAGGGGAGGACAAAGCGCTGCCTTGGGTCGGCCTCCAGTCACCTGAGCAGCAAAGTAGCGTGGCCTTGGAAATCCACGAACAGCATGTGGGGGCTCTCCCGTGGGTAAATGTGCTGCCTTATTGCACCCTCCCGGGAAGTATGTCAAGTGTGTACCATCCCCGGGAAAAGAACGTCTGGGGCATGTGCAGCCTTCTCCAGTCATATCCTGCAGAAATGTACCTTTATTGCGCGTATGAGTGCATACTTAAAAAAAAAAAAACAACAACACAACTTGTAGAGCTTAGTTATAACAACAAGCGAGATTGGACGTCAGCCCGGGCCACCCAAACCTGAATTTGGGGCTTAGAAAAATTAGTTTCACTTGGTGGCAGTTTCTTATGCAGAATCATACCCCAGCAACGCATAATGCAGAATACGTGCTCTCACTCCTGGATAGCTCACCAGAGAGCAATTGGAATGATGCAGTTTCTCAGAACCAGATGTCTCGAAATGACAAAAGCCGTTATTATTAAGAGCCTAAACTGTGCGCTCTTCGGAAGATTGGTCGATATAATGGGCAAAGTTTAAGAACTGCGAGTCTTTTGATTTTGGGGGCGTGGTGGGTGGGGCGGTGCGCGGAGCACAGAAGAGTGGGGGTGGGGGGCGGTATTCCGCCAAAGATTCTTTGGAAACTTTGATTCCTGTTGTCTCACCTCACCTTCAGAGCATTCTATAGTCGTTTCAGACATCGGATTGACAGATGTCTGAGAGTTTCCACCCAAGTCATAATGAATGCATAATCTAAAGCTTAGGCTTAAGGATCTTAGGGATCTTAGAGATTTCCTCAAGTTTTTATTGTTAGCGTGATTTTTTAAATGATTTTTTAAAATGGAAAAGAAACATTCACATGTGTACTCCTCTTGGTGGGATGTACTTTATGACAACCTTTCCAATCAGCTCATGGCAGACTTTGTCTTCTCAGTGCTCACAGAACGTGTTATACATGCTTTTAGTATACCAGTTAATACCCACGACAATTACAGTTGATACAGGTGAGTCTTCCTCACTAGCTGTGTGCTTCTCCATCTCAGCTCCTAGTACACAGTTAAGAGCTCAAAAATATTGGTCAGATGAACAAGTATTGCCAAATCACATTCTTTTGAATCAAGCTTAATTGGTACACTGGTCTCTATGATTAGCTGACTGACCTTGAATGAACCACCTAACTTTGGACTGTAGTTCTGTCATTTACTAAACGAAGAAGTCGACTAGGTGATAGCTGTAAAATTAGTTTGTTAATTATCAAGCATGGAATAAAAAAGTAATCAACAGGTGCTGCCTTTTTTGTGGTCAATTGCAACTTTGTGGTTCTATTTTTTAGTTAGCAGAAGAAAAAATGAATTTTTACAAGCAAATCATTGGCAGTGTTATTTTATATTGCGTTATATTCCTAAGCTGATAAACTACTATGATTTGAGAACTTAATAAAATCAAGAAGTCCCAGAGAAACATCTAACATGCCTGCTTTCTGAATCAGAGAAATTCTGCCACAACGTTGTCTGGAATCTGACATGACATTGTCTTGAGTTGTGTTGACATGTAGAAATCCTGTGAAGTTACACTGGATAGAACAGCTGGCTTGGGATCGGGAAGGAACGTTGAATTGGAGGTTAAGGGAAGTGAGCTCCACTCTGCATCCCATCATACCCATGTGACGTTTGCCAATCTGACAGTCTCCCAGGCTTTTCCTATAAATGTCATAAACAGATTACATTGAAAGGATCATTTGATAGACAGTGTGTTTTAGTTATGGGTGGATCAGCAAATTTGGTTCCACTCTTGGCTAAGAGTCCCTTCAGTGAGGGATTCAGAACTTAAAACTCAATGTTAGGGAAGAGAAGACATTGGCTGGGAAAAATAGCCTCTCTCTTCATTATTTTATCTCACAAACCTTTATTCAGAGTTATATGTCAAGTTATGTCTTGTAGGAGGATACAAACATCAAAAACAAAACCAAAAACACCTTGTAGTACCTGCCCTTAAGGAGTTTGCATGCCCAGAAATTGCTAATATTGGTAAAATAGCAAAAGGGCTATGAGAACATTTGGTCCTTGTAGGGTTTCCCAATATTGAAATGATACTGATTGCAACTTTGCATCTTTTGGCTTTTGCTAGTGGAAGTAAAGAAGTGATGTATTGTCATAGGCTCTTATTTCCATCATATATGAATTTCTGGGTGTTACCCTCCCCATATACATCCTTTAGTGGGGACACAGCCATCCATATTCACTGTTAGGGACTTGGGTGGCAATATCACTCAATTTTATTTAGATGCAAGTAGTCATAAAATATTCTTTCCACATGGCTCAGAAGAGGGGAGGGGACTACCACATGGTAAAATCGGAGCCTCATGCCAAATGTTACAAACTCTTACAGAATCTTCAAAAATAGTTGGTCCATTTTTATTTCAACTGCTATGTTAATTGATCCAAATCCTAGTTGACAATAATTAGGACATGAGCTGTCCTGTCAGTCCAGAAAACTATTCTATTTTAACTATTCCACTGTGTACACAGCCATATGCTGAATTATAACACAACATAAAGCTTGAACATTTAAATGCCAACTTGTGGCTGCTTGTTCCTAATGACTCATGTTTTTGTGATACCACGCTTTTCAAATCTCTTCATATCTTAATGGTTGTATCTGACACTATTTCTTTGAACTAATGGGTCTGACATTTTGTGGCTCTTGGATTTAATGTCTCTTACTCAGTTTACCAGTTATAGTTTCTATAGCGAATAGTTTCAGGATGTAAGTACTGGTGCAAATTGTATCTCAAAATTCTCTGGATTTTATATAGGCATCTGATACAGGAGTATATAATCATATGCAAAAGGGTTTTAAAAAACACTTACTTGGGGCCAAGCCCGTGGCGCACTCGGGAGAGTGCGGCGCTGGGAGCGCAGCAGCCGCCGCGGGTTCGGATCCTATATAGGGATGGCCGGGGCGCTCACTGGCTGAGTGCGGTGCGGCCGGTCTCAAAAAGGACAAAAGAAAAAAACCCAAAAAACAAAAAACACTTACTTGTTTAGATTTTATGCAGGAACATTTTGCCTTGGCCGGTCTCAAAAAGGACAAAAGAAAAAAAACCCAAAAAACAAAAAACACTTACTTGTTTAGATTTTATGCAGGAACATTTTGCCTATGTGACTTGCAAAAATGAGCCAACGACACAGAAAGAAGAGCAGCCCAGGTTTCAGGATCTAGGCTCTTCTTGAAGTGAGTGCTGTATAATTGCTTTACTCTGCAGAACTTATGCACTTTCTCACAGGTCATGGGGTGTTAAAACTTAAATTACCCTGCATCTCAGCTGTATTCCATGCCCTGCGACTGGCAGTGTTCTTGATTAGAGAACTCCAGTTTCTGTTGTCTCTTATTTTTCCTCAATTTTCCTTTGAAGAAGGCCTGTATCTCTTTCTAGATCTACACCAGCACTTAAAATTTACCTTGAGCTGGAGTTACCTTTAAAGTTCAACTAAAGCCATAAATGCCAACTTCAGATAGACCTGCAATCATTCTAGTACTTCTTAGAAAACGACCATGAGTGGAGAGAGTGACCTTATTTTCCATATTATGTGACTTGATAGGTTAGTGAAAAGCCCTCTACTTTAGTTCTCAGGAGAAGCTGCACACAGTGCCCAGTGCCAACACGTCTCCCAACTTCGTCTGCTGGTGGGTGTGCAGTGTACATGAGTGTAGGAGAAATATGCTTGCTTTGGATGACCGCTTCTGGCATTGGCTGGTGATAAATGTTTGATAGGACTGGGCATCACACTGGAATGCTTTATTTTCTCAAGAGAGTAGAAATGAGGTTTTGGAAGCATGTTAATGGAGACTCATCCATGCACCTGCCTTCTGGATAGAACTGTTCTGTTTTAGGAAAGCCCTCAGAGGGCAAAGCTTATTTCTTTTGGAATTGTACATCATAGAGTGACTCAAATTGAGTTACTTTCTTGTCCTAATGATAGAATTTATCAGCAGTTCTACACCATTTTGACTTGAGTCTCTAGCAGATGTTTGGCTTAACCAAGTGTGTATTGAATGCCACACTCATTGCTGCTTTATTTTTTCATATTGCAGTGAGTTTATAGTGTCTATCTAAACTCCCCCAAATGGTATTTTTTTTTTTTTTCTTTGTCTTTTGTCTTTTTCCGTGTCCGGCAACGGATCGCAACCCTCAGTGTTGCCCCCGTACCGGACCGGGGACCGGCAACGGGATCGCAACCCTCAGTGTTGCCCCCGTACCGGACCGGGGACCGGCAACGGGATCGCAACCCTCAGTGTTGCCCCCGTACCGGACCGGGGACCGGCAACGGGATCGCAACCCTCAGTGTTGCCCCCGTACCGGACCGGGGACCGGCAACGGGATCGCAACCCTCAGTGTTGCCCCCGTACCGGACCGGGGACCGGCAACGGGATCGCAACCCTCAGTGTTGCCCCCGTACCGGACCGGGGACCGGCAACGGGATCGCAACCCTCAGTGTTGCCCCCGTACCGGACCGGGGACCGGCAACGGGATCGCAACCCTCAGTGTTGCCCCCGTACCGGACCGGGGACCGGCAACGGGATCGCAACCCTCAGTGTTGCCCCCGTACCGGACCGGGGACCGGCAACGGGATCGCAACCCTCAGTGTTGCCCCCGTACCGGACCGGGGACCGGCAACGGGATCGCAACCCTCAGTGTTGCCCCCGTACCGGACCGGGGACCGGCAACGGGATCGCAACCCTCAGTGTTGCCCCCGTACCGGACCGGGGACCGGCAACGGGATCGCAACCCTCCGTGTTGCCCCCGCGCCTCGCTCAGCCAGTGAGCGGGAACCGGTCTGTATGTGGGATCCGAACCCTCGGGCGGGAGCGCCGCCGCGCTTCCCAAGCGGCGCACTTATCCAGTGTGCCACCGGGCCGGCCCCCAAATGGGTTTTGATATGGGTGCTTGGATGCTTCTTAAGATGCTTGATTTCTTTTGGAGCTTTGAAAAGATATTGACTTTGGAAGTTAACGCTATAGAGGAGAGCAATAAAATTATTTGAGGATGGTCTATTTCTAAAGGTTAAATTTTGTGTTTTTTCTAAAAGTTTTGTTAAATAGTCATCTCATTTTCTTTAAAGGTTGTCACTAATTTTGTTATTGGTGGAGAAGGGAGACCAAACCTTTCCTGAGAAGTTAATATTTTTGAGATTTCATGAATGATCTGCTAGAGGCATGCACTGTAGTAAAATACGTCCTTTCCTCTTTGGAAACCAACAGTGGCACATTGTCAAGACGTGTGTCTACCTTGGTGTGTGTGTGCTACTCTAATCTGTTTGCAGACTTGATTTCTGAGAAATAGCTGGTAGCACACTGCCCACTGTTTCTAGGTTAAATCAACACCTGTTGTACTGCTCAAAAATTGGTTAAGAATGTGTGTATATTTTAAAAAATTAGGATTGCAATTTTACATTGTTTTCAAATATAAAATTTAGAGATTTATTTTTTGTTACAGTAGTTCTCAGAACATATAGGCTGTACCATTCAAATTCAGTCTTCTTTTCCATTTAGAAACAGATCATCTGTTGTTTCTCATTTGGTGCTTTATGACTGGGAAATATGGAGATGTGTCAGTTCGTAAGCAGTCCATCAGAAAAAAAAATCGAGTGAAAAGAGGGTGAAAAGAGTTTTGGAGGTCAGGAGCTCAATAGAAGAGTTCTTTTCAAATAACTACCATCTATGCTGCTCTCCCATAAAATGGTTTAATTTCCCTAAAGAGGAACATATTGTGTTTAAGACGTGTAATGGGTATTTTGTGTTAATTAACCAGATACCTAAGTAAATGCCTACTGTGTGAAGAGGTGGGGAATACAAAGAAGCAGAAGTGGTCTACTGAAATAAAAGTAGAAGTAGAAGCAGAAGTAGAAATAGAAACTGTCTCTTCCTACGAGTAAATACATATATATGTTTTCCTAAGAGTAAAAAAAAAAATATATATATATATATATATATATATGAGTTCACCAATGGATGATGCAGGTGCAAAGTGCTACAGATTCAAAGGAGGAAGAGCAATATCCTTTGGGCTGGACAAGTTTCATGTAGGAGATGGGGTCAAGTTCAAACGACTTGAATAGACCAAGTACATCTCCTGTAGGAAACGAAAATGAGCAAATACATTGAGACATAGAAGTATATCATGGGATCCTCAATTGGCCTATTGGGTTGGACTGGGGAATTTTTGTTAGCAAAGAGTGGCAGAGAAGCCTGGCTAAGTAAATTGGGACTGGATTACGGAGGCTTTGCTCACTTATCACAAAGGAAAATATACACTGTATTTATAGCATACTATTATAAATACATTTATTTTAAAATTCAAATAATAACTCTTAATGATGCTTTTTCTCATGTGTGTCCAAGAAATGTTGTTTTGATGTATGGGGTTATTTCCCCAGGGGAAGAATGCTCAGGCTTTTAAGATTTTGGAAAAAGCACAGTTTGCTGATTATGATGCCTGTGAATGTAGTTTTAGCAGTAAGCCTGCTGGGGCAGTGCCTGTTGGTTTATTATGCATCCCTTTTAATTCTTGTTTTGTTTTTCCCCACAGGTGCTTGTGTCTATCAGGGTTCCTTCTTGGCGGTAGGTCATTCTTAATATATTTTGTTTATTTCTTTTGAATGTAAAATGCGTGATCGAGGTTACCAAGTGAGTGAGGTGACCCTGTCATTGTAAAATATGTTTATTTTCCTTCACAGTTTGAGGATTATTCCTCATCCTGGCACAAGCATGCTCAATTACTTAATACCTTTTCCAGAGCAAATTAGTTCCATTCGGATACTCAGGTATTGGAAGAGACGTTCAAACACCCAACACACAATTTGCATTCTGTGTCCTTTGTGTTCTTTCAATCAGAGGAAAAATTAGATCCCGTCCTCTTGTCACATATAAACTGGGGCACAATTTGTTTATGTTCTTGTTGAAATTAATTCTTCCTCTGAATCCTCCTCCAAAAAAAGTATGATTGTTTAATTTAGTAGAATAGGGAGGATTCCTGATTGTTGCCTCTAATTATAAATTTAAGTTTTGGTAAACAACTAACAAATTAACATTTTATCTCTGAATCTTTGCTATATAGGGTAGAATTGATTTTGAATTTAATGTCAAAATGACTTGTGGGAAAAGCCGATGTAAGTCTCATGCATTTCTTTTCATTAATAATGTACTGTGGTGCATCAGTGTGTTAAAGCCGTATTGAAAAGAGTGTCTACACTCCATCAACTCTAATAAATGGTGTGACAAGTCATTCTTTACCACTTTTTTATTTTGGTTAATAAATGCTGTAATAAACCAGAATTGAGATGGTTGGAAAGGGTTTGCTCATTTACCTAAAATCTGCTATTGACATGTGTGATATTAATGTATCATCTTGGATTATCTCTGTGGTGTTGGGATAGATGAGAAATATCTGAAGTATCCAAGAGTTTAGATGATTGTAGATATTCACAGTAATGGTCTTGAATTTGAACTTTATATACTATAGGTACTGCTCTGGAGATTTATTTTAATTCTTTATATTTTTCTATTAAAGAATCAGGAAAAAGCCATTTTCCTTCTCTTTATCATTCCATGCCCTTAAAAGCAGACTTTTCATTCTGTTTATTCTTTAATACATTTTAGGAATCATTTTAAAATCAAAATGCTCTAAAGTATATTGTCACTTTTGGGGAGCTATAATATATATTATAGACAAGTCAGTTATCCATGTTAATACAAAGAGAATTGCTTAAAGTATAGAGTGTCATGATTTTTCCATATATTTTCATAGCTATTGATCCATTGGCTACTACAATGGACCTGTGAAATAGGCAGGCCACATATTATTTTATACCCTTCCCCTTTTTAATGGAGAGCGAAGGATGAAAGAGAGATGAAGAGATTTGTTAAAGAAGGTGGACCAGAACAAGACAACCCATCTTCTTTCTGTTGTTCCACCCATATCTGAAGAAAATTGTTTAGACCATCTTCTATGTTTGACTTTGCTGTGTGTTATTGTCCATTTGGATATGAAAGCATCGAGTAATTGGAGAGGTGAGTTCAATCAAGGTGAAAGGAGAGACTATCTAGCTGACTTGCATTTAACAGGTGACCTTGCTCCCCTTTGGATCATGCCCTGGCTGACCCCAGGGCTCACGGCTGTGCTCTCCTGCACCAGCACACTCCTAACCCCTCCAGTTGACTTCTTTGCTTACCAAGGCTCTGCTAACTTTGTTCTTAAACCTCTTCAAGGCTGAGGTACTTAGTATTGTAGTTATGCAATTTAATCAGAGAGACAATACATTTATTACAATAAGAAAGATTATCTTTAAACAAATATTTACTGAGTGACGACTACTGGAATGAAACAAATATTTGCTGAATGACGTCTAGAGTCTGTGAACAAATGGATAAAAATCCTTGCCCTCAAGAAGCTCAAATTCTAATGAGTCAAATATATAGAATGGCAGATAGGTGTGCTATGGAGTAAAACAATGTGAGGGTGGGGGGATAGAAAAGGCTCCAGAACAGACAAGGGTGGCTCAATAGGGTGACAGGGAAGTCTTCACTGAAAGGTGACATTTGAACAGAAACCTGAAAAAGGTAATTATAAGTGCTAACCCCATGGATATCCAGGGGAAGAGAATTCTGGAGAGGGGAAGAGCAAGTGTAAAGTCTGAAGCAGGAGCTTGCTTGGCCATTGGAGGATGTGTATGGGGGTTTGAGAAGCTGGGGAGGGTGGCAGAAGACAGGTTAGAGAGGTAGCAGCAGACAGAGAGTGTTGAGCCTCGTGCAGACTTTAGCTTGTCCTTTCAGGAAGGTGGTGAGCCAGTGGGGGTGCTGGAGAAGAGGAATAACAGCATCTGACTTATTGTTTAATTAAACTGCTGAAATGGGAATGTAAAAAGAAATAGTGTTCTTATTTCTAGGGAAACTGTGTTGAGTACTTTAAAAAGACTCCATAGAGGTGAGTCATTAAAAAATTGCTGTCAAATTAAGTGTGGGAGAGACAGCTATAAAAGATGGGAGAAAAATTGAAAAACCGAGAGAAATTCTGCTTTCAGATTTCTTTGTAACCATTTTAAGTTCTCTTTCCATTTTAAGGAGACTGAAACTGGAAATGGTAGATGATGTGTTGTGGACATAGTCAATTGTCTGCATAATTCATTGCTGTTCTCTCTCCATATGGGCACGTGTTAAAGAAAGACATTGCACCTACATCAGTGAAAGTGGAGAATGAATGTATGTTTATGGATTTTGAATTAAGATGAAGAGCTTAAGAACACTTATATACTATTCCAGGACTCCCTGATTAAACAACTCTTTGGGTGAGAGGGCTTCTATTGCACGAGGCCTCACACTCAAGAGCTGGCTCTGAGAATCATGATTTGGTGTCCCTAACCCAAATCTTGTAATTCTATGCATACGCTCACCATTTTAGAGGTAGAAGTGACTTTAGAGATCTTGTAGTCCAAACTCTCCATTTTATAAATGAGGAAACTAGGGAGGGGATGTGAAGTCCTTGAAGTTCATTCATCCTCCAGGTAAGTAACCAGAAGTGGAGGGCTGGTCTGGTTGAAATGGCAAAGCATCAGCTTTACCCAGAAGAATTCATAAAACATAAAAAGCAGATGAGAACATGGATTAAAGTGCTTTCTGCTAGTTTAGTGCTAACACCCTGTCTTGCGAGGATTCCTGTCACTGATACTTTTTCAATCTCATTGTTGTTGCTTAGGAAGCTGCCAGACACCTATAGTGAAATATTCATGGCCCTGGTAGTCTGATAGACCTGGTTTTGACTCTTCCTCCTTTGCCACAGACCTAGATCAAGTTAGAACCTTCTGGAGCCTCTATTGCCCCCTATGTGAAATGGGGACAAATAAAGCCTCTCCCAAAGGGTTTTTGTAAAAGTAATTTGGGAAAGACACCCAGATGCTGTAGCTGGCATGTGCTTTTCTGCCATAACAAAATTCCTTTTTACCAACCAAGAAGAGCAAAAGGAAGGGACAGTTATTATGTACCTACTATGTACGTATGTATGTATTTATAATTTATTATTATTTTTTACTATGTATTTAATACTCGCAATAATCCCAGGAAATAAGTGTTGTTTTTACTTAACAAATAAGGAAGCAGATGCTCAGAAAGTTTAAGTCACTTGTCCTAAGGTACACAGCTATTGAGTGCTAGAGGAAGAGAATGTTCAAACCTGGTTCTGACTCTAAAGGTCATTTCATTGAGCATTCTGTTTCTCACAGCCAAGGCAGTCTGCTTGTTGTCCCTGAATACATCTAGCTTATTTCACCCTCAGTCGTATATGCCCACCCCCTCCCTGCCGCACCTGCCATGCAGTTGTCTCTGCCAGTCTCTGTCCCTGACCTCCTGCAAAAGCCAGCTGTCCCTGGCTAACCCCTTCCCATTTACTGAAGCTTCCCTGCTCTAGTGTGCACTAAATTCACCACACATTGCAAGCAATGTTTTGAGGGTTATTTCATCTTTAAAAATATATAATATGCAGTGTATTATATGTGTGTGTACATATACTGTGTATATGTGTGTGTTTATATGTGTATGTATATATATTTTTCCCTCCCACAATGTGCTTTGTTTCCCACTTTTGACAGTTCTATTGACCTGCAGCAGCACTCTGGGGTGATTTGGTACAAAGTCACATGTAACTTCTTTCCTTTGTGTACTAGCTTCTGCTGTCTGCCTTCTTTCTTTAACACTGTCTTTCCTACCTTTTTCTTCTTTCCATTTGTCAGGTCAGAAATAACTAGAAGAGACTAAAAATACCTTAAGAAACACTGAATAATCTATTTTTGAGTGTGTTTCTTACCCCACAATACCCATGCACTTTTGGGCTCACAAGACTTTCTCTAAAGTCAGCTCCTGTGGAAGAGAGTGTGACCACGTTAGATCAGGCATCTGTCAGAGGGAAACTACCTGGGGAATATGTTCAGCTGTGACAGGGGCATCCAGTGTGAGGAGGAAAATAAATTTTTTATTTCAAAGTTTTCAAATATCTTCTGTTCTTTTCCAACTAAATCGAGTAAAAAGAATTTCACTTTCCTTTGGCTTCACCAGAAGCAAACACTTCTTTATTAAGTACTTCCTGGAGATGGGTGATTTGACTCTTCACTTGGATTTTTCCATCTGTAAAATGGAGATGAACTGTTTACTTCATGAATTGTTTTGTGAAGGCTAAAGAAGATCAGCATGAAGCACTTAGCCTGGTGCTTGTAACCTGCCATGGTCAGTAAAGGTTAGATGCTATTACTGTTGTTACAAAGCAGCTATGATTGGCAAGGGTAGACAAAACCACTCTTCTTTCCTGGATCAGAAGTGTTAGGTGATGGGATTTTCCTACTTGGGATACTTTTGCTGACAAATGCTGACAAAGCGAATCATGAGGCACTAACTTTTAGCAAATTTGAAAGAAAATTTTTCAAGGATAATAAAAAATGTGGAGTATATAATATATATACTGTATACAGTATATATATTATATACAGTATACTGTATACAGTATATATATACAGTATACTGTATACAGTATACTGTGTATAATATAACACAACAGAAAGGTCCAGGCTTTGGAGTTTGAATCTTGGTAGCACTACATATCTGCTGTGTGGCCTCAGATATGATACTTCGTACATTTGGTTCTCAGTTTGATCATCTACATAATGGGGATTATATTCCTCATAGTGTTGAGGTGATGACTATCTGAGAGTATGCTTGTGAAAGAGCCCAGAACTGTGCCTGGCGAGGAACAGGTGCTCGGGTCACCTAGGTGGCAACAAGACATTGGAATGGAAAAGACTGACTGATAGAGGCCAATGTGTCTTGGTTCAGGTCATGGCTGTCTAATTACTAGCTGTGTAGCATGGAATAAGTCACTTGAATGAAATGAGGTCTCAGTTTCTAAATTTGTAAAATAGCAGAGTTAGGTTATCCTAAGATTCCTTAGTGCAACCTTGTTCAGTGTAGCTTTATGCAATCATGGAAATGTTTCACAGCTGTTCTGTCCAATATGGTAGCCAAGAGCTACATGTGGTTATTGAATACTTAAAATGTGGCTAGTGACACTGAGGAACTGAATTTTAAATTTTGTTTACTTTCAATTAATTAAAGTTTAAATTTGAATAACTACAATGGCTAGTGGCTATGGTACTGGACAGTGTAATTTTAGAGCTTTAAAATTCTTAACATACCCTTGGGTGCCCAGTAGTGAGAACTGGGCTTTAGGTGCCTCAGAAGACTCTTTTTTCCTTGCTGGGATTTTATAAATTGTCTGTCATAATCAGATGCGCTGGTTTCCTATTTGAGAATTTACATCTTTTTAGAATAATTGTGTGAGAGGAATGCTATAAGAGATTATGTACATTTATTGATGAATAATCCATACATTTTCATTCTTATTCATATTCTTGTGGTTATTGAATACTTAAAATGTGGCTAGTGACACTGAGGAACTGAATTTTAAATTTTGTTTACTTTCAATTAATTAAAGTTTAAATTTAAATAACTACAATGGCTAGTGGCTATGGTACTGGACAGTGCAATTTTAGAGCTTTAAAATTCTTAACATACCCTTCGGTGCCCAGTAGTGAGAACTGGGCTTTAGGTGCCTCAGAAGACTCTTTTTTCCTTGCTGGGATTTTATAAATTGTCTGTCATAATCAGATGTGCTGGTTTCCTATTTGAGAATTTACATCTTTTTAGAATAATTGTGTGAGAGGAATGCTACAAGAGATTATGTACATTTATTGATGAATAATCCATACATTTTCATTCTTATTCATATTCTTGTGGTAGGAACAGATGTTTCAAGTTAACAAACACATTTCTTCTGCTTTGTTTTGAATTTAGAAGATGCAACTGAGCTTGGTAGCAATATTAATTTGCTCAAACTATGCTATGCTTGATCATATATCTCAATTTTCTGGTCAGATCATACATTCCCCTTGCCTTTTTTTCTCTTTTTTTAAAGTTTGTGTCATTTTTGCTCGTAATTGCCTTATGACTTGGTATCTTATTTTTTTCATTTCTCTGTTTATAACTACAAAATATATAGATATACATACATTTATTTTATACATAGTACATTTATGTATGCATTTGTATATATCCCCTAGAATAGAGCTGTCACTCATTTATGATACCTTATGGTATTATCTTGTTATAGTTTACTTACTTTTTAAAGTCCTTTGCTTACTAAGTGAAGGGTAATATATAAATATCAAATGACAATTGAGTTAAGCCAACTTATGTTTTCTCAGAATTTGAATTGCAAACGTGTAAAGAAAAGTTGGCTTTGAAAATTTCATATGGATGGCATTTTGCTTCTGTGACAGAAGAGGCACTTAAATAATACAGAATCAGTACAAAAAACAAACAAACAAACAAAAAACCCACTGAGCAGTTATATGTAAAATAAGTGTATAGCCTCTGCTGTCCCAGCTAAGTTCTTTTAGCAATGATTTTTTAGGCTCCTAGAGTTTATAAACTAAATGAAAGAAAGAAGGAAAGGGAAAAGCTTTCATAGTAAGGAACAGTCTATCGTTAGTACCCAGTAGGCTCTTGGGTTTGGGCCATGACCTGTGAGTTCTTTCTTGACAGCTCCCAAGATTGGTTATTTATTAAATTTATGTCATTCCTTTCCTCCAAAGGGAAATTGAATGGATGGAGGAGGCGTGAGACAGGGGGAGTGTCTGCATCGGAGAGCAGATTTCATTGTTCCCTGTACCTTACATTCTTGAAATGGTTTTGTAATAGTGAGCAGGAGAGAATTATTAACAGAAATAGACACTTATTCTTTGGTGCTCTTACTGTATTGAGTTTCCCTATAATCTACAGGGAACTTGGTCTAAGAGATGAGAAATCAGGAATAGAAGGAACCCCAAATTAGTGACTAAGTAGAAACCCTTCCCTCTCATATTTGGCATAGGTATGTGTATGTATGTGATCCAACCAGATTCCAAAGACATTTATTGATCAGCTTCCATGTTCNAGGCTCCTAGAGTTTATAAACTAAATGAAAGAAAGAAGGAAAGGGAAAAGCTTTCATAGTAAGGAACAGTCTATCGTTAGTACCCAGTAGGCTCTTGGGTTTGGGCCATGACCTGTGAGTTCTTTCTTGACAGCTCCCAAGATTGGTTATTTATTAAATTTATGTCATTCCTTTCCTCCAAAGGGAAATTGAATGGATGGAGGAGGCGTGAGACAGGGGGAGTGTATGCATCGGAGAGCAGATTTCATTGTTCCCTGTACCTTACATTCTTGAAATGGTTTTGTAATAGTGAGCAGGAGAGAATTATTAACAGAAATAGACACTTATTCTTTGGTGCTCTTACTGTATTGAGTTTCCCTATAATCTACAGGGAACTTGGTCTAAGAGATGAGAAATCAGGAATAGAAGGAACCCCAAATTAGTGACTAAGTAGAAACCCTTCCCTCTCATATTTGGCATAGGTATGTGTATGTATGTGATCCAACCAGATTCCAAAGACATTTATTGATCAGCTTCCATGTTCTGGACCCTGTGATTGATCTCTACAGAATACCAAGATTAATGAGATATGAGTTGTACCCATGGTACATGTAGTAGCAATCCCTAGGCTGCCTACCCAACAGCCCCTTTCCCTCATTTCTCTGTTGGCAGGGTCCTGATTTTTTTCCAGTCCCCCCACCTTCCTCACATGACTTATGTAAATCCTAGCTATGAGCTAATCAGGAAGTTTATATTCCCTTGCCAGGGACTGGTTTAGGGTGACTATGTGACTGAGTTGTGGCCAATGAGATACGTATGGAAGTCTGCTTATATTGTTGGGTGTTTGAAAGGACCCTCACAAATAGCATCTCCCTTCCCCCAGTTCTGAACAAGTTGAGAAATAAGACAGAGAAAAAAATATAGGTCAAAATATTACCCTTTTACTTTTTAACCAATGAAGCTAAGTTGGAGGATTCAGCTTTAGTGGGTTGCTGAAGAATTGGGTAGACTTAGGCATTCATAGACAGAGCTTTGCCAAGGCAGCTTAGGCAAGAAGCACTGTTTGGAGAAGCAGAGGAAAACTTACGCTCTTGATTGACAGGTTTGCTCCCTAGAAGAGGAAGGAAGACAGAACTGAGTTAATCATGCCCAGTTACTCTTTTAAATGTACTAGCTATATAAATCAAGTCACCTTCTCAGGGATAAGAAAGGCCTGGAGTTAAATGTTGATATCTCTTCACAAAAAGGAAACCTCAGGAGTGGGAAAGAAGAATTCTCCATTAATGGAAAATTTGGGGGCCTAGTCTTTAAACATTAGCACATGAGGAGGTGAACTCTGGAGCTGCTGCCACCATTTTGTAACCGTTAGAGTACCTAGCCAACACACAGAGGTTGATGGAGGAGAGAGATGGAAGAGTTCGATTCCTTGAGGAGCTTGGTTTTTGATCTGTTGACTTTATGAGCACAGGAACTGACCTTCCTGGGGAATTATTGTATGAGCTAAAAAATTTCCTCTTTGTTTAAACCAATATATATTGGATTTTATGTTACTGCAGTCAAAAGCATTTGAAGCGATACCCTATAATCAGACAATGAACTCAGTCCAAAGCTCTTTGGGGTAAATGTCAGATAACAGGAGAACAGCAACATGGTTAAGGGTGCAAGCTCTGGATTCTTGGGTTTAAGTCTGAGCTCTTCACTCCTGTTTGACCTGGGGCAAATTACTTACCTTGTTTTTAAAATGGAGATAGTAGTTGTGCCTATATCACAGAGCTGTTGCTAAGATAAATGAGTTATTATTTGAAAGTACCTGAGGTATAGTAAATAC
>NW_007730314.1:169643-170661 GCF_000696425.1 Galeopterus variegatus | reverse complement strand
ACAGAGCTGTTGCTAAGATAAATGAGTTATTATTTGAAAGTACCTGAGGTATAGTAAATACGTGCTAGCTATTGAGAATACTGTTATTCAGGAGGAAATCACTTTTGACCTTGGCCTTGAAATATGGGTCAGTTTAGAATCGGGGGAGATAAGGGAAAGGCTCTTAAGATAGAGGATCAGTATGGAGTAAAAGCACAGTGGCGAGGGAAGTCCAGTTTGATTGAAGTGAGAGAAGTGATGGGATGAAACACTGAGAAGGGATTTTTAAACTCCAGATCACATAGGGCCTGGAGTAAGACATTTGAATTACATTCTGTAGGCAGTGGGAACTCTTTGAAATGGAAATCATTTGCTCTTGAATTCAGACTCTGTCACTACAAACTGGTTAGTGTATTGTTGAAGATGAGATATCATAGCACTGTCCTCTGCTGGGTGCCTTCGTCTTCTCATTTTCAACACTGTCCAGATGTAGTTGCTCTGTACATCTTTGGAGAGGGTGTGGGTGGCTTCATGTGATCCTCACCTGGAAAGAGAGAGAAGAGTTTGCAGATATATTCCAGCAGTGAGTCAGTACTATTAAGTTCATTACTAGTTCAGCAAAGATGGGTTCATGTGGAATTATGTAAAGTGGAACTCCCTGTTAATAGGCATTGATTCACTTTTTTAATATTGATGTCTATAATGATGCTTGCTGCCCCCGCCCCGACCCTGGTGGTCTAATCTTTTTCCTTCCTCTTTAACCTAGTTGGCATTTCTCATTTCTCCTTCACAATTTGCAAGGATTAAACTATGTTCCAGATAGTCTTCGGATAAAATACATTTTGTTGTGTTCAAAATTTTTTTTAAATGAAAGCTTGGTTATTTTCTATATACTACCCCAGATGTTGAAGAATATAGTTTTTCTCTCATGCTGGACAATAGAACTAACTTTATTATTGTTTGCTTCTAGAATTTTATCAGATTTATCAATTTCTACATCTAAAATGTTTTTTTTTTTTTTTTTTTGTCTTTTTTTTCG
>NW_007730314.1:167169-168734 GCF_000696425.1 Galeopterus variegatus | reverse complement strand
GCGCCGCCGCGCTCCCAAGCGGCGCACTGTAGCAGTGCGCCACCGGGCCGGCCCCTAAAATGTGTTTTTTAATAGAGAGATCAAGTGTGATCAGATGATTTAAGGAATAATAGAACCTTTTGAAAAACATGAACTGCTAGAAAAGATTCTTAATAGCCTGAGGACTAAGGAGAGAAAAGAGGAAAATTTTATAGGAATGGGATAACTCAAGTACACACGAAAAGAAAGGAAACATGTTAAACGGCTGCTTTGGTTGTCATTTTATAGGAATCAATTAAGCTGTTGAAGAAAAAAGGTGTCATTTTATATTTCTTACTCTGTTTAACTTATGAATAGGAGGAAAAATTCTTAATAATAACATTCAGAAAATAGATATAAAGTATAATAACAGAAATATTGTGAGCATCAAGGTGTGTGTATTCTTCTGAGACGTTTTTATTTTAACTTATTAAGGTCAAGGATGCTTACTCAGTAAGAGAGATTGTGTCTTTAAAACTATGAATTCCATTTTTTTGTGTTATAGATAAATTATTAAGTTAAAGAGAAAGCAATTAAACAGCAATTAAAGCAATTTTACTGTTTTTAAAAAGCACACTGTAAAACACAGAATATCATCCCAATTTTTGAGGAATGATAGCTTTCTTTTTTGTTTTTTAAGTGAAAATGGCTGTATTGTTTTATTTGTTGTTTTAAAAGTAATACAAGCTTGTTCTAAAAGAAAACAAAAGAAACCAGAGAAACATAAAGTATAAAAAGAAGGAATAAAACTCCATTAATCCCAGTAATTCGACAAACAAAATAATTATTGCTAAATATTAGATAAATTTATTGCAGAACCTTTTCTATGAGTGTATGTGTATGTGTGTATTAACAAAAAGTCATCACCATATGCATACTCTTTGGCCACCTGTTTTTTAGACTTAGTGCTGTTTAATGTATATCTTTCTATGTCATTACACATAGATCTATATCATTACTCATCATGGATAGACTGGAAGTTATTTTACCCAACCATATTGATTAGTATTCATATTAATTCAATATTTTGGTATTGTAAGGAACACTGTGATGACCATCCTTGTACACTTTTTATTATTTCTTTAGGGTACATTCCTCAGTCCTTAGATATACAACTTTTGAGTCACATGGTGTACATTTTTTAGAAGTGTATTTTTGTGCACATTTAATACATATTACCAAATTGCCCTTCAGGGAAGTTATGCCAATTTGCATTCCGATTAGTTGGTATACTTCTATTATCTGAGGTAAGGATAAAATCAACACTTTGAGAATGATTGATTTTTAAAGGTTGATGGAATGGAAGACAGTATTAACAAATTTTGTGAAATTTAAAAAATATCTACCAGCGTAAAACTTAAAATAAAAGCCCAAAAGAATACAGGTTTCAAAGATTTATTAGTATTATAAAAAATTACTTAGAACTTAAAAGAATTCATGCAAATATTTAAAAATACCACCAAACTTTAGGAATTAAACTGGTTAGGAATAAGAATAGAGAGTTTGCATAAGAGAAAATTCAAGTAGCAAACAAATATATTAAGAAA
>NW_007730314.1:165369-166648 GCF_000696425.1 Galeopterus variegatus | reverse complement strand
AGAACTTAAAAGAATTCATGCAAATATTTAAAAATACCACCAAACTTTAGGAATTAAACTGGTTAGGAATAAGAATAGAGAGTTTGCATAAGAGAAAATTCAAGTAGCAAACAAATATATTAAGAAAAATCATTGTTGTTAATAACTAAGTTAAAAACTAAACTGCTAATGAAAGTTTACACCTATTAGAAAAAATTTAAATGATCAAACCCAGTTTGGATTAGACTTCTGGGAATTTGCCCTGAGGAATTAATTTAGAAGAAAGGTAAGTTGTATGTAAAGAAGTGTTCTTCTGGCATTTTTTATATTATAAAATAGAAGTTATCTAAATGTCCATATTAGAGGAGTGGTTAAAGTAAATCATCATAGATTAACTTGACACTAGATATTATATAACCATTAACATAATAGATGCGAAGAGCATCCAGCCATATAAACACATTTAGGAGGTAATGTTAAGTGAAAGGCAGAGTGCTCAGTTCAAACCCTGTGATTAAAACTAATTTTAAAAATGTGCCTTTCTGTGATTGGAATCTGATAAGGGGGCAACCTCATTTTCTGTCAACAGGAGGGAGAGAGCTTGCAAGTAAAGGGTACAGAGCTAGTGGGGAGAGAAATTATGAGATTGAATCTTTTAGAAGTTATAGGGGTGAAGAGACAATGGATGGAGAAAATCAAGGAGGGACCAGATGAATGGGATGCGATCAAACCACAAGTGGTGGGGACAAACTAGACAAGGTACTTTTTCAAAGATAGGAACAAAGAAGGAGAAAGTATATGAAAATACATTATTAGAACTCTTAGTGTGAGTGATGGAAACTCAACTCAAACCATCTTCAGCAAGTCCTGTAATTTATTGCTCCCTCAATCTGAAGTCCAAGGGGATAAAATTAGCTTCAGACACAGCTGCACCCATTCATTCATATGATGTCATTGTGACTTTTTCATGCCATTTCTCTTGGCTATGCTTTATTTTGGGTTGGCACCATTCTCAGGCAGGCTCTTTGTGATGACATCTTGGTTTATATAATTCACATAGCTCAGAATCCCACATTTTAGAAAAGCCCCTTTCTGGGGTGACATCTCCAGCAGAAGTTCTAGGAAAAATTCTGATTGTTCTGGCTTCAGTCAAGGATTATACCCCAGGTATAATCATACCCACAGTGGGGAAGAAGAAAAACCTTATGATTTACCACACCGAGTGAAGGAGGACAGTTGTAAAAAAAAGCATGCTGGCCAAAGAGAAAGGAGCAGATGTTCTCTACAAGGATAAATAGAC
>NW_007730314.1:162330-164820 GCF_000696425.1 Galeopterus variegatus | reverse complement strand
TTCTCTACAAGGATAAATAGACATTTGGAGACAGTGTGGCTTGTTTACTAAGTCTTAAGTGAGAGCTACCATCTGCTTGATTGGCCTAATCAACACTGCTGGAGAAAGCATCATTGGAACCATACCTCCTATCGCTTGACCACCCCCATAGGCCCCTGGCCCAACCTTGCCCTTCAGATTTTTAGGTTTCTGGCCCTTCCGTTGAATGGCTCTGCCAGCCTCTGTATATGGATATCTGTACCTTCTGCCTACCTGCATGACAGTTCATATATTCTAGTCACCAGCTACTGTACCTCTAGACTATCATCCATGTTCACTTGTGAGAAGGAAAATAAGTTGGACACACTGCACTCTCTAGTAAACCTTCACTTGTTTGAAAATAATAGTTGGCAAAGGACATATTTGATGAATTGGGGCCATGTTGACATCCTTTTGGGTAATTTAGAGGGGGAGGCAGTGAAGTAAATGGGCGATAGGTTAGATGTTAATATGTTTTGAAATGGAATGTTTTATTGTTTTCTCAAAATGCTTCTTTGGAACATTTCTCAGGTACTTGGTTCTTTGTTTCATTTATTTTCTTTTGATAAATGACTAGCAGAAAGAGAAAACAGTCTGTAATGGAGACTGAAAATGTATTGACTAGGAAGATAGAGCTCAAAGTGTACAGGGCCAAACGTTTTTCTAGTCCTCTGAAGTGAGTTGCTGACTGACGTACAGCTTCCATGGCAATGTCATTGTCCCACCACAAGGAGCGAGAGCAGAGTAGGTTAAACCACTGCACTTGAGGTGTTTAGGAACTTTAGACTATTATCTGAAAGATCTATCATTTCTAGCCTTTTTGGAGTTATAGTGTCCTTTTCTCTTTGACTTCTTAAAGTGTAGAAGAAAGATAGGAGTTTTGTGATATTGGAAGTAAGTTAAGAAATTTGATCATATCTCTGTCCTTAATTAGTACCCTGTAGTGACTGTAAATTAAGTTTTCCTTTCCCAATGTTGAGAAAGCTTTCTTTGGAATATTTAATTTACTTGCTTCTACTCATTGAAACCTTCAAAGACTCCTTCTAGGGAAAGGAAATCAAAACTCAGCATATTTGTCTTTAAAAGATAGAAAGTTGGCAACTCACTGTTTAGATGTGAAGTAAGTTACATTTCCTGCTGGTGCTGACATTTCTCAACATGGGTTCTCTACAGCTGAGCAGAGATCGCATGGCCTGGGGATTATAGATGTCACTTAGATTCACAGAGAGTAGAAAATGGATGGGTTTTGGTACATTAGGTGAAGACGCATAGGTGGGGATTGGACAAGAAAGAATAGGGTCTTGAGGATGTACGGGGTGAAGGCCCATGTAAATTCTTTTTTTTTCTGTAGTTTTGAAAATATTTTTCTTAAATTTTATTTCAACTTCTCAATGTACATTATAAATTATAGTTGATTATCATGTCCCTTTGCCTGTTCCTCTTTTTCCCTCTCCCTTTCTCCTCCCCCTCACTCCATCATGTCTGTTCACTTGTCCTAACAAGTTCAAGGAATTGTTCTGATTGTTGTGTCTTCTTCCCCACCCCCCTTTATTTGTTTGTATATTTATTTGTTTGTTTATTTTTAGCTCCCACAAATAAGTGCAAACATGTGGTATTTCTCTTTCTATGACTGACTTGCTCCACTTAATATAATTTTTTCTGAGTCTATCTATGTTGTTGCAAATCGTAGTATTTCTTTCTTTTTTATAGCAGAGTAGTATTTCATTGTGTAGATGTACCACAGTTTCCTTATCCACTCATCTGATGATGGGCATTTGGGCTGATTCCAACTCTTGGCTATTGTAAATAGTGCTGCAATAAACATGGGAGTACAGGTATCCCTTTGGCATGATGATTTCCATTCCTCTGGGTATATTCCCAACAGTGGAATAGCTGGGTCATATGGTAGATCTATCTGTAATTGTTGGAGGAACCGCCATACCATTTTCCATAAAGGCTGCACCATTTTGCAGCCCCACCAACAGTTCCTTTTCCTCTGCATCCTCTCCAGCGTTTATTATTCTCAGTCTTTTGGATATTAGCCATCCTAACTGGAGTGAGATGGTATCTCAGCGTGATTTTGATTTGCATTTCCCCAATGCTGAGTGATGTTGAGCATTTTTTCACGTCTGTTGGCCACTCGTATATCTTCCTTTGAGAAATGCCTATTCAGCTCCTTTGCCCATTTTTCTGTTACTTGTTTTTTTGCTGTAAAATTGTTTGAGTTCTTTGTATATTCTGGATATTAATCCTTTGTCAGATGTATATTTTGCAAATATTCTCTCTCACTCTATTCGTTGTCTTTTCACTCTGTTGATTGTTTCTTTTGCTGTGCAGAAGCTTTGTAGTTTGATATAATTCCATTTGTTTATTTTTCCTTTGGTTACCTGTGCTTTCAGGATCATATTCATGAAGTCTGTATCCACTCCTACTTCCTGGAGTGTTTCCCCTATGTTTTCTTTAAGGAGTTTT
>NW_007730314.1:154965-161482 GCF_000696425.1 Galeopterus variegatus | reverse complement strand
ATGTTTTCTTTAATAAGTTTTATTGTTTCAGAGTGTATATTTAAATCTTTAATCCATTTTGAGTTGATTGTAGTATATGGTGAGAGGTATGGGTCTAGTTTCATTCTGCGTATGGATATCCAGTTTTCCCAGCACCTGTGCTGAAGCGACAGTCTCTTCCCCAGTGTGTAGACTTGGTGCCTTTGTCAAAGATCAGATGGCTGTAGGTGTATGGGTTGATTTTTGGGTTCTCTCTTCTATTCCATTGATCCATGTATCTGTTTTTAGGCCAGTACCATGCTATTTTGGTTATTATAGCTTTGTAGTATAGTTTAAAGTCAGGTAGTGTTATGCCTCCAGCTTTATATTTTTGCTCAGGATTGCTTTGGCTATGCATGGTCTTTTGTTATTCCATGTACATATCTGGACAGTTTTTCCGGTTCTGAGAAAAATGTCATTGGAATGTTGATGGGGATTGCCTTGAATCTGTAGAACACTTTGGGTAATATGGATATTTTCACAGTGTTAATTCTTCCTACCCAGGAGCATGGGATATCTTTCTGAACTTGCCCGATCTTGTCTGATCTCGGAAGCTAAGCAGGGTTGGGCCTGGTTAGTACTTGTATGGGAGCCCGTGTAATTTCTGTCAGTGGGAGTTCAAAATGTTTATGAGCATTTATGTAAGAGAATTATATGGAAACTTTGGGCATCTACTGTGGAGAGAAAACAAGAAAACAGAAATGTGAGTTAAAGAGATCTTTTTGAAAAGAACCTCAGGAATCACTGCCATACCTTGACTTTTAATAGCTAGGACAATTCTTAGAAAATATGGCTTAGTGATTTGTTTCATTTCTTGTTGTTGTTTTACCTCATCTTAAGGATTTTACATGTAGATGTCAGCAGTAGCTTGAATGTTAGTGTAGATGTCTCATGTCTCTGCTTTTCGATATGTTCTCTAAACTCAGTATTTTGTTCTTCTTCTTTTAAATATATGCTTGTTTTTCTCTTCCTGTCATCCCTGCAGATGGCTGTAGGTGTATGGGTTGATTTTTGGGTTCTCTCTTCTATTCCATTGATCCATGTGTCTGTTTTTAGGCCAGTACCGTGCTATTTTGGTTATTATAGCTTTGTAGTATAGTTTAAAGTCAGGTAGTGTTATGCCTCCAGCTTTATATTTTTGCTCAGGATTGCTTTGGCTATGCATGGTCTTTTGTTATTCCATGTACATATCTGGACAGTTTTTCTGGTTCTGAGAAAAATGTCATTGGAATGTTGATGGGGATTGCCTTGAATCTGTAGAACACTTTGGGTAATATGGACATTTTCACAGTGTTAATTCTTCCTACCCAGGAGCATGGGATATCTTTCTGAACTTGCCCGATCTTGTCTGATCTCAGAAGCTAAGCAGGGTTGGGCCTGGTTAGTACTTGTATGGGAGCCCATGTAATTTCTGTCAGTGGGAGTTCAAAATGTTTATGAGCATTTATGTAAGAGAATTATATGGAAACTTTGGGCATCTACTGGGGAGAGAAAACAAGAAAACAGAAATGTGAGTTAAAGAGATCTTTTTGAAAAGAACCTCAGGAATTACTGCCATACCTTGACTTTTAATAGCTAGGACAATTCTTAGAAAACATGGCTTAGTGATTTGTTTCATTTCTTGTTGTTGTTTTACCTCATCTTAAGGATTTTACATGTAGATGTCAGCAGTAGCTTGAATGTTAGTATAGATGTCTCATGTCTCTGCTTTTCGATATGTTCTCTAAACTCAGTATTTTGTTCTTCTTCTTCTTTTAAATATATGCTTGTTTTTCTCTTCCTGTCATCCCTGTATATTAACATCTCAATTTTTACCCCAAAGTGATAGTGTAATAAAACATGGAAACAAATGAGGAGTTAGAACTAAAAGCCTTTATTTTCAATATTTACAATTGTCTTCTTACTGGATATGATGACTGTTTTTTTTTTTTTGGTTGAAGAGTGGAAACTATTCTGTCATTCATTAGTCTCAAAAACTGCCATCTTCTGGATCTCTGAGTGGGTCCAGGCTTTAATAGGTGTGATAATAATATGTGTGGTGTACAACTTACACCACACAAATGGAATGACTTCTCACCTTCTGGTAACTTAGCTGTCTGGCAAACTCACCTGTTTGGAACACAGGTAAGAAACAGGAACTAACAACAAAAGGCCTGTGAAGAGCCAAAATAGATACTACAATGTCTGTGCCTCAAAGGGCCTGATTGATTTATCCCCCTGGGGCTACAGAGAGCAGACCAGTATTGCTGTCTTGGGCTAGAGGAGGAGGCAGAGTTGCAGTATTCAGCAATGTTGCTTATTAAAGAGGCTGGTGTGCTCAGGCATTTAGGATAAAGAGTTGAATATATATGTAAGCACTTCGGCCAAAGATTTTGAGTCTTGTTTTTTTGTAATTACTGTATACATATTTAAAATAATTTCTTCTATCATAGGCAGGAAGTCAATAAAAAATCAAATATTTTCTAACTGGAATAAATTTTATCTTAATAAGATCCATTCTGTTGTCCATAGTTTGTGCATGAACAGCTGGTATGTATCTGCTTTGGGAAATGCTGTGTGAAATAATATTTTCTATGCTCAGTTCTGCTTTTGCCATGAATACATAGTTTAAACTGCACATATCTGTTGTACAAGCAGATACATGTACGCATTCCGTAGGTGCATATTGGGATGCATTAATTTTGGGCTCAGACACTTTATCACCTGAAATTCCCTTATAGCTATGGAATATTTATTTCCACTTCTAATTTTCCATTTGGGTGTCTAGACTATTTTTGTTGTTGTTTTTTAACTCTTTCGTAGTTATACTACCTTTTAAATCTGTCCCAGGATGTCTTGCTGGATCAGATCTGAAACTGGGATATGCAGGCAGATAGAGGTAAGATGTGCCTCCCTAGAGTCTGTCCTCTTTCCTGTGCTGAATAAACACAGCCTCTCTAATTGACACTGAAAGATTGGGGAAATGTTAAAACTACATTTAGCTATATACTTTGACTCATATGGGGCTTAGGATCCCTGTATGGGGCCTAGGATCCCTGTGGAAAAGAGCTTCAATGCTAAAAACAATTGGAATTCAGATATCTGATGTCATGCCTAAAGACTATGAGGATGGAGGTGGTGTGGGGCCGCAGATAAGAAAGCTAGATTGTAAAGGAGACAAGTTCCCTAGAGGAAAATTCCTGCTAGTGAGGACATTGGCATGGTGGAAATCTAGACCAGCACCTTCCAATAGAACTTTCTGCAACAATGCAAATGTTGTGTATCTCTGCTGTTTGCCACTCATCCCATGTGCTATTGAGCATTTGAAATGTGGCTAGTGTGAAAAAGGAACTGATCTGTAAATTTAATTTATTTTTAATTACATTTAAAAAGCCACTAGCCACCATGCTGGACTACAATGCCCAAAGAAAGTAAAGATGCTAGGTAGTTTTGGGCTACATGTGAGCTCTCCCAACCTAGTCTCTTAGAAAAATTTTGTAGCTGAAAAGGAGAGGGCTGGGGGTGAAACTGAAAGAAACGTACTAATTGGGATTCAGACTCTCTTAGAAACCTGGGCAATAAATTGGCAAGAACCTGATTTCTCGCTTTCCCAGCTGCTCTGCAGTGGAGCTTTGCCTACCTATTCCTCCTGTCAGCTAGAGAAGACAGAAGTCAAACAGAAGGGAACCATGGCTGTGGCGTCATAGATCAAGGGTAGGTGGACAGATACTCTGGTTGCCTCAGAAAACTTCATTCCTCCTCTGCCTTTCCACTTTCCTCAGGGAACCCTAATTTTTTTCAGGTTATTTTGCTTTTTCACAGCCATGACTTTTAAGAAAAGGCCCCCTTCTCAGGCTCAGTGATGAATTTTCTTTGGTTTAACTCAGTGCTTGTCTTTTAGAAGAATTTTTTCTCACTTTTACTCATATGCCCCCCAAATCATTTTGAAAACCATGTACCTTCTTATACATTTAAAATATTATATCTGAATTTTTTTTTATCAAAGTTGCATGAGTTGCCATGTATGTAAATTTGTGCATATGGAAAACATGGAAATTTTTGGGTAGAACTATTTTGTCCTTCTCAAATGTATCCAATAGAATTTGAATACTCTAGCAATTTGATTTCCAACAGCATCCATAAAAAATATACAAGCTCATCTTTAACTGTAGAAAATATACATTGTTTCTTTTTCCCCTTAGACTTTCATTTCTGATGCAGTTTTCCCACAGAATTTATCCTAATGTTATTTATTTTTGTGCTAGAAGGTCTTTTATTGATCATCCTATTATACTTCTTAGCAGTAAAGTATGTATGTAAATTTAAACTTAAAACATTTGTAATGTTTCCTGTGAACACAAGGATCTAAGTGTTAAGTAATTTCTTTTGTATTGAGTTATCACAGTTGGGCAAAACAACTGCATTAAAAATTTTGATAAATACTTGTTAAATGTTAGAAAGTACAGTTTCATTGGAAATGTATCTCTTGATGAGATGGATGGGACTTTTTTTTTTCTTCAGTTAGTTCATGCAGGATGCATATAATTTATCACTAGAGGAAAGAGGATTCAGCATCAATTCTCCTCCTATTTTTTACTTGTCTAGATGTAAACTTTGTGAAATCTGGTCACATAATAGGTAAATGGGAAAGGAGGTAATTTGTTATAGTCTCTCAGAAGTCCTGAATTATAGGCCAAAAATCAATTGTGATCAATCATTAAAAATTATTTTTAATTATCAGCTAAAAACGTGATTAGTTCTTTCTTCAATTTTGTTAAAGCAAAGGGTAGGTAACCACCTATTTGCAGAAGGATTAGTTGTGAGTTATTAGAGTAACTTACTTTCTCAATACCTACACTGATGTTTCAGAATGCTCTTGTGTTTGGTGACCCTGAGATTTTAACATGAGAGAGCATCACACTGCATATAGATTCAAGATGGGTGAGAGGTTTGCTTTTATTTTATAGTGTGTGAAGGAAGATAAGGAAAGAGTTAGCCTATTATCAGGAAAAAACAAATATGGTAACAGGGACCTAGAAATTACTTTAGATTACCTTCAGGAGACTTCATGTAGCCCCAGGGGTACAGTACTCCAGGACCCTTGGTTGAAGGCTGCAGGTCTAGGCCACTTTCCACGGTTCCCTTCCCCTGGCCTGTGTTTGGTCAAGGCATGGCATGTGATGTAGGTCTGAACAATGAGAGATGAGGGGAAGTCTGCTGGAAGACTTCTGGCAAATGTTTCCTTGTTCTTAAAAAGAAATCCAGCAGAGAGTTTCTTGTTCCTCTGGATGTGGTTGTGTCTGGTGTTGTGAAACAGCTGCAGAGATACTTTGATCATCTGGGGACCTACCTTAAGGACAAAGTGCCACTTTAACATGTCAGAACAGAAAGAAAGAACAGAAATAGAGTCTTTAATGTTGTTGTTGACCCATGGAACTAACCAAGCCTACAAGCACCCTTCCTCTGAACATCTTCTTAGTTAAGAAAGGACATTTCCTTATGGTTTAAGCTACTTATTTTTGACTACTACTATATCATCATCATTATTATCATAATAGCTATATTGAGATAGAATACACATACCATACAATTTACCCATTTAGACTTTATAATTCAGTGATTTTTAGTATGTTCACAGAGTTGTGAACCATCCCCACAATCCATTTTAAAACATTTCAATCACCCCCCAAAAGAAAGCCCATGCCCTTTAGAAGTCAACTCCCTGCCATTTTTCTCTACTCCCAGCCTCCTCAGCCCTATACAACCACTGCTCTGCTTTTTGTCTCTATAGATTTGCCTATTCTGGACATTTCATATAAATGAAATAACTCACTTTGTGGTTGTTTATGGCTAGCTTCTTTCATTTAGCATAATCTTTCAAGGTTCATCCATATTGTAGTATGTAGTACTTCATTTCTCTTTATTACTGATTAATATTCTATTTTATAGATATACCACATTTTATTTGTGCATTCATCAGTTGATGCACATTTAGGCTGTTCCTACTTTTTTGATATTATGAGTAATGCTGTTGTAAACATTCATGTACAAGTTTGTGTATGAACATATAATTTCAGTTCTCTTCGGTACATAACTAGGAGTGGAATTGCTGGTTATATGATAACTCTATGTTCAATTATTTGAGAAACTGCCAGGCTGTTTTCCAAAGTGGCTACATCTTACAATACCACCTAAAATGCATGAGAGTCTAATTTCTCCACATCCTTGCCAACACTTGTTATTTTCTGAGTTTTTGATTGTAGCCATCCTAGTGAGTGTGAACTGGAATCTCACTGTGGTTTTGATTTACATATCTCTGATGGCTAATGATATTGACCATCGTATCATGTGCTTAATTGGCTATTTGTATATCTTCCTTGGATATTGAATTATTTTTAAATGCTTTTTTGTTTTTACTTTAAAAATTTCAAATATACATGAAAGAAGAAAGAATAGTATAATAAATCCCCATATTTCTATAACCCATCTTTTTTTTTTTTTTTTTTCCTTTTTGTCTTTT
>NW_007730314.1:153989-154723 GCF_000696425.1 Galeopterus variegatus | reverse complement strand
GGCCCCGGCACCGGGACCGCACCCCTCGGTGTTGCGCCCGCCCCTCACTCAGCCAGTGAGCCACTGGTCTGTATGTGGGATCCGAACCCTCGGCGGGAGCGCCGCTGCGCTCCCAAGCGGCGCACTGTAGCAGTGCGCTACTGGGCCGGCCCTATAACCCATCTTTAATAGTGATCAATTCATGGCCAAACTTGGCCTATTTACTTTCCCCCCTACATTCACTCACCCAATTAATCATTTATTCATAAATATGTTGTTACTATGTATCACTGAATGTCAAGAACTTAAAAAAAAAACTTAACCATAATACTAATATCATGCTTAAAAATTTCTTAATTCCTGGGCTGGCCCGGTGGCGCACTGCTACAGTGCGCCGCTTGGGAGCGTGGAGGCGCTCTCGCGGAGGGTTCAGATCCCACATACAGACCGGTTCCCGCTCACTGGCTGAGCGAGGGGCGGGTGCAGCACCGAGGGTTGCGATCCCGTTGCTGGTCCCGGTCCGGTACGGGCGCGACACTGAGGGTTGCGGTCCATTGCCGGACACGAAAAAAGGGAAAAAAAAAAAATAAATAAATAAATTATAAATTTCTTAATTCCATCAACTATCCCATCAGTGTTCAAATTTTCTTGATTTTCTCATGGGTTGTGTTTACATTTGGGTTGTTTAAATGATGACGGAAATATAATTACACATCTCTTTGATTGATTTATTTATTTTTTTTTTTTCCCTTTTT
>NW_007730314.1:141719-151692 GCF_000696425.1 Galeopterus variegatus | reverse complement strand
CCGGGCCAGCCCTTACTCATGTTATTTAATCTGTGCAAACCTCAAGTTCTTGTGCCTGGGCTGGGTTATCGGGAGGACGAGCATGTAGTAGGTAGGCACTTTATAAATGGAAATGGTGCTATTTTTTTGAGCTTTCCGTGGTGTCGGGGGTGGGGGGGGTGTTGGTGGTGTGAGAGGGTGGGGGGATGTGGCGGGGGGGGGTTCAGGACCTCACAGTGGAAATGGGTTATAAAGAGTATGTTTTTCCTTGAAGTAAAGCTTGGCACACTTGCCACCCCCAGATGCATGGATTAAAAGATGGGCTAAAAGGTATCTGAAGACTTCAGAGTAACTCCTGTGAATCCACACATAGCTAGCTAAGGCTTTTTCTTTTATATGCAACCCAGGTGGTCTGTGGGCAGAGTAGAGGCTGCAAATTGCAGAGGAGTAGTTTATTATGGAGTGATGGTGTGAGAAGGAGAAAAATTCAGCAGGCTTTAATCTTTCCTTTTTGTGTAGCTAGGTCTCCATGAAAGATCACAGCAAGGTATGTACAACTTTCATTCACAGTAACCTTTTGTTTGACAACACTGGTTCACCCCTGGAAAAGTCTGACCCATGCCTGTGGGGGTCACATGCCTGTCTTGATTTGGAAGCAGCCAAAAGGAGGGAGCCACTCTCAAACCAGAATAATTAGATATGTATTGAGAAGCTTTCGAGATGTGATAAAGTTATTCCAAAATGGAAAAATACCACTGGTACCAGCCTAAAACTCAAATGCCTGTGCAGGAGCCATGAAAAAATAAACATTGTAGTTATGGGAGTTAACCAGGGTTTCTAGGAGTTAAGACAGAAAGTGCTAAGTATAAATGGAAGTGAATCTCTATTTTTACAGCTGTTATGACTAAGCCATGTTGTTTATATTGAAAAAGAAAAACAGTATTTATACCACTATGACAACTGATTATATTTAATATCTACTCCCATAAAAACCTTATTAAAATTTCAGAAGAGTGGATGATTAAGTTACAAGGATTAAAATTATTTTTATCTGAACAAGAATAACAGGTATTTAAAATCCAAACTACCAGATCTGATATATCTGGCCAGATGCTCTCCAACTTTTTATTTTTATTATTTTTTTATAAAGAACCATCTGCTATAAGTGGAGGTGCCTATTAACTTTTCTAGTAGAAAAGGAAATCAGCATCCAAAGACACAAAGCCAGTGAATTGTGAAAGAACACGGTTATGAAGACAAAATTAAAAAATCCTCTGACACCCCAAAGACCAATTTAAAAGTGTTCTATTTAGAGATATTCCGTTTGCTGGGCATATATTTTCAGTTATTTCTGTTAAGGTTACTACCAGCAGCAATTTCAGAAGTATGTTTGAGTAGATTTTGTTGCACTTAATGAGAATTAGCTCTGGATCACAACACATCTGTTTATGGAGCTCACCCTGGCCCTTCCCACCTCCCCCAAGTCTTGATGACCAGTCTGGGCTACCTGGAAATCACAGTGCAGTTAGAAACATGACATCAGTGTGAAAGGAGTAGGTAACTTTATTTATGGATAACCAAGTAGTTTTTTTGCAACTGTAAGACTGAAATTAGGAAAGCATGTTCTACTCCATCTTTATATTTTCCATATATTTACAAAGAACTCTGGATCACACAGTATCTCTCATATTAGGGGAAAGACGAAAGGTGAGGTCAATGGATTTTGGATAAATTCTAAAAATCAAAATGTTGGCAAATGCTCTAATTTGAATATTTTGGTTGTTTGAAGTAGCATAGCTTTTTCTTGAGGAGAACTGAGTAAAACCATGTGTAGCACTCTTTATTTTTATCTACAATATAATCTTAATAATATGGAGTGTTCTAATATATACTATGTCATGGAAACTCCTTTTTGTGAAAAATTTTGCTGAGTTGAGTTTTTTGCATTAAGGAGAAAAATGCGTAATTAATTATTGTATAGTCAATGCTTAACCTACTAAAACAGAATCATTTTCAGGAACTTTAACAGAGCCTTATATAAGAGTTTATATACTGGCAATTATTTACTTGATTCAGTATAAAATTCCAGTTAGTCGTACCTTATACTCTGGAGCCATTTGATATAAGTTCAGAACCTGGTTCTTCTCTTTTGAAGCTGTTGGACCTTTAGCAAATTACAGAATTCTTATGCCTTGATTTCCTCATCTGTAAAATGGGGCTAATAATAGTACTTAACTCATGGGGGCAGTTGTGGGCAATCTGACGAGTTAATATATTTAGTATAGTGTTTGGTACAGAATAAGCCCTCAATAAATTATTATTTTGTAGCTTCCTTGGGGTTAATATATAGACTGAAAAGAAATAAGACTGAATTGAAAATATTCTATACTCTAGATTATTCACTAATTCTTTCTGAAGACATTATTACTTAAATGTTAATGTCTGTTTCTTAACAATTAATCTTAAATTTCAGGCTTAAACTCAAGCAATAATAAACAGTTACTATTCTTATTTTTTTTCAAATTAAAAACATTAATTGTGACCAAATATTGTTTCTTACAAATTTCCTGAAGTTTTTGGAATAAATTGAACATACATTGAACAATATCTTTAGGTAACATTTATCTTTATTTGAAAAGGTTTTTTTCCCATCTGAAATTGGAAACATCACAGTGAAATATCACAGTGAAAACAGCTGCTAGTTTCTTTAATGCCTACACATATCAAAGAGGTCCCTTATTGCTTTTTTAGTCTATATTGGTTATAGTCTATAGTTGATATGAGTCAGGAATAATTTACATATATGTTCATGTTGGCTGCTGGAAGCAAAGATGTGAACAGCTAGTGAAAATGGGAGCAGGGGAAAGGGCAAAGATGGTAAATGCTAGTTTCTTATAAAAACATTTCAACACTTGTTATGCATCTTAGTTTAGTGTAGACTCCAGGTTATGGAGTTAGAAGATGTTCTTTATTAGCTGTTTGAATTTAGGTAAGTGACAGCTTCTCTAAGTCTGTTTCCTCGTTTTTAAATGGTGGTATCTACTTCACAGGGTTGTTATGAAGCCCACACAATACTAATGCTAATTAATTGTAACTGCAATTTATTGCACACTTATGTGCTAGGCATTGTGTTAGGTCCATTACCCGTGTCATCACATTTAATCTTCTCCAAAATCCTATGAGGTAGCTACAGTCACTATTTCCTTTTATGGAAGAACAGGCTTGGGGAAGGGAAGGAAGCTTTTCCAGGTTTCGCTGGAAGTAGCAGAGCCAAGACTCAGACCTGGGTTTCCCTAACACCAAGGTCAGCCTGCTTTGCCTATTACAACCTTTAGAAATCTTCACATGCCTTGGAAAGTTAAGTTGCTACAATTCAGTATTTAAGGCATTAGCTGCAGGTAGTAAAAATAATGTATGAATTCTCATAGTGGTTTTTATTTTGTAGTTTTGCATTTTGTGTTTTATTTTGTGGCAAGCACCTATGCTCCTTCACTGTTTTCACTGGAGTGGTTTAGCAATCTGCTTGTGATGCAGAGGACTATTTTTTTTTTTAATAACAAAATTGTGAGGGAACTACAGAGGGATTTTTAGATAATAAACTTAAAAGTTACCCAGTTCGATTGTGTTCAGTACTTGCTGTCCCATTGACACCATTGTGCTCTTTAGGGTAAAGCATCTGTGATTTTAGAATGTTCCAGTTATCATATGAAACCATTTTCATTTTCTATGTTTTAGATTTGAGAATTTTTCTGGCTTTTGTTTTTAGCTAAATGCGTGCCAACTTAATCTGTGAAGCTGGAAAGAGTGAAGTTAATGCCTCAGTCTGCGTTCAGCAGGAGTTAGCCAATGTAAGATCATTACACTCTTTCCATGACTAGCCTCTTCACTGGGAAACATTCTGTGAAGCTGGAAAGAGTGAAGTTAATGCCTCAGTCTGCGTTCAGCAGGAGTTAGCCAATATAAGATCATTACACTCTTTCCATGACTAGCCTCTTCACTGGGAAACATCTGTAAAAATCTTAGCCATAAAAGCATGTAATATGTGTAAATAAAGAAATGCTTAAAACCTGTCTAGTTGACTGGAAAGATCTTTAACTATAAAAATGTTGAAAGTTTTCCTAGAGAAGAAATTCTATGCTCAAGTAGTTAGATCCTTGGTTAGATTTCATTCAAACAGTGAAAGCCTCATTGTAGGAAAAAAAAGAAGAGAGACTATTTCCAGATGGCCTATTATATTGATAGCTCTAAAAGCTTATTTTTAATTCATTTATTTGGATGTTGGAGTATATTCTTCCCACAAAACAATTCATGAAAGCTTGTTGGGCCTATTTAATGCTTCGTGGAATCTCACTGTTACATTATCTTGGTTCTGATCTTGGATGCAGGGGACTGTTATGGGCTGAATTGTGTCCCCCCAATTCATATGTTGAAGTCCTAATCCCCAGCACCTCAGAATGTGACTGTATTTGGAGATAGGGCCTTTAAAGAGGTGGTTAAAGTAATATGAGGTCACATGGGTAAGGTCTAATCTGATATGGCTGGTGTCTCTGAGAAGAGGAGATTAAGGCATAGACATGCACAGAGAGAAGACCACATGAAGACACTCAAAGAAGACTGTCTTCTGCAAACCCCAAGAAACCCACCCTGCTGACACCTTGATCATGGACTTCTAGCCTCCAGAATTGTGAGGAAATAAATTTCTGTTGTTTAAGCCACTTAGTCTGTGGCACTTTGTTATGTCAGCCTTAGCAAACGAATATAAGGATTATGTAATGTGGAAAGAATAGATCTGGCTTTATGTTAAAAATGCAAAAATAGGAGAAGTTTGTCTTGAGTCCTCTTTTACCTTTTATTACATCTCTCTCCTTTTCCCATTGTCTTCTTGCCACTGTGGGTTAACCCTGTAACCCTCCTCTTTAATATGTTGGGTTAGGATGGACCTGGATTCTCTCCAAAGTGCTCCCTGCTCCTTATGCTCCAGATAAAGTCAGGAAATAGGTAATGTGAGTGGCCTGGACCACACATACAAACCTGTGAGTGACTGATGCCCCTTTAATTCCCTAATTGGGAGCTCCACAAAGGCATGGACTTGTTTGGTGACCAGTGTGTTCTCAAAGCCAAGAATAGAGTCTAACATGTGGCAATTACTTCTATTAATATTACTGAGTGAATATCCTATTTTAAAAGCCAGAGTTGGACCCAAATGAATCCCTTACTAGGAATTGCAGGCAGTATAAGCAAGCAGAGCAAAACACTTCCAGCCCTTGAGAATGTGTTCCCTTTTGTGGCTGAGTTGGGGGTAAAGTAACTGTAGAGCCCTGAGAGTCTTCTCCTAGGATTAGCCTGTTCTACTTTTTACAACCCACCCTTTCTTTCCAATTTTGCATCCACAAATTTTTAAAATCTCTTCATTGCTTCAGTTGATAAGGGCTTCCCTGGCATTGCAAACCTAGTTCTCAGCTTTGGGGAGGGTAAGGCTGTGGGTTGATGGTGACCTTTGTGTATGGAGGTCATTTGTAAGTTGAGGGTCACCTTATTTTTACCTCATCACATGTGTATGCAGTATTTGAAGTGGATAGTGTGAAATGTGGGAAGGAAACAACTAAATCTGGAATGCTTCTGTAACTTCCAGACAGAAATGATGGCTGTGATGGGAGGACTGTTGTTAGAGAGTGACACAGGCTTTCAGCCTGCCTCCTGTCCCTGCTGTCTATTCCAGCCCTCCTCTCCACTTGTGGAATCCTTTTTGGTCCACTATTTAAGAGATGGGGTGGACTACAATTAACAACGATTTATTGTATAATTTCAAATACCTAGAAGAGAGGATTTTGAATGTTCCCAACACAAAGAAATGACGAATGTTTCAGGTAATGGATATACTAATTACCCTGATTTGGTCATTACACACTGTATACATGTACCCATATATCACACTGTACCCAATAAATATGTACAATTATTAAGGATCAATTTAAAAAGTGGGGGTGAGGGGCACATGAGGTAGGAGGTAAATGAAAATTTTGGTTTTAGTTATTCACTAAACTCTTTTATAGCACTTGCTATGTTCTAGGCACTGTTCCAAGTGCTTTATATGTATTCATTTATTTCTTTAATTACCTCATTCATAATCTTTATCATAACTGGGCAAAAACACTTTGGCCAGAGAGTTTCTTGCACCAGGGCACACAGTGAGGACATGGTGGGCTGAGTATTCCAACCCAGGGAGTGTGGTTCCAGGGTACTTTGTGGAGGGGGATTGAAGAAAGGGAATTCCACATTTGGGAGAGGGATGTTGGACATAAATAGGGCATAATTTAGGTATAAATTGAGGAAAATAGCTTATTATCGTATTGAATTGATCTCTAATCCATCCTGTTTTATTGCCCACATCCCTCTCCTACTGTGGTGACATTAACATTGTAGTTACCTTGGAGGGAGCTGAGTTTCTTGAGGAACCAGAAAAGAAATAATATTCTTGGAAGGAAAGGTTTTCTGGAGGCTGGAGGGAAGAGAGGCAGCCCAGAAAGGAAACTGGTGTTGGGATGGGAGGGCAGAGTTCGTTTACTGACGTATCCTTAGGTACGATGTTGATCCTCTCTCTATGCTCAACAAATGGAGACGATAGTACCTATCCTTCTACTTTCAAGGTTGCTGTAAAGATAAAACAAGAAATAGTGCATAGAACTTAAAATTGGAAAGCTGCAAGCTCAACAAATCTAGTAGTTTTCACTTATTTTTATGTGACTCATAAAAAAGTTGAGGTTAAAGAAATCAAATGTAGTCACTGCTCCAAGTAGGAATGACCCGCCTGGCCCACCCCTTCCTTTCCTGCCCTTTCCTGTCTTGGAGACACTCTGAGGATTCTTCAGGGCCATGATTGGAAAACCACTTCTCTTTTCTGAATATGAGGGAATTTAGGCTGAGACATTCAGTGGTTTTCCTGCAGTTGCTCAGTAATATTTCCACTCTCTGAGAGTTGTGTCCCTACTGGGAAAACCATCTCTCCCTGTAAAAACACTCTGAAAGTTAAAAGTTCATATCAAAGTAAGTGCGTTGTCTTTAATAGTGACTATTATTTATTGAATACTTACAATGCTCCCAGGCAGGGACAGCTTCACAAGTGTGTGACCTGTGCATTTGCACAGGCTCAGCACTTGGAAGGGCTTGGCTCTTGGTTTTATGCTCTGCCACGGCCATCTTGAAATTCTTAGTAGTTTTTGAACAAAGTGCCCTGTGCTTTCATTTTGCAGTGAGCCCCACAAATTATGCAGCTGATCCTAGGTCCTGGTGTTATATATATATGAGGGTACTTCAAAAAAGTTTATAGAAAAATAGAATTAAAAGGTAATGTGAATCTTTCCGTGAACTTTTTAAAGACATATGCACACACACACAATTATATATTTAATACAGTAATCTCTGGGTATCCATGGGGTGTTGGTTCCAGGATCTCCCGTGGATATCAAGATCTGTGGATGCTCAAATCTGTGACATAAAATGGTGTAGTATTTGCATATAACCTATGCACATCCTCCTGTATACTTTAAATCATCTCTAGATTACTTATAATATCTCCTATAATGTAAATGCTATGTAAATAGTTGTTACCCTATAATGTCTATGGAATAATGACAAGAAAAAAAGTGTACACGTTCAGTACAGATGCAGTTTTGTTTTTCAATATTTTTGATCTGCAGTTGGTTGAATCCATGGATGTGGAACCCATGGATACAAAGGGTATTTACAATCTTCTTCACAGTGTGCATGTCATTATCTTTATTGTACAATCAAGGACGATGAGGCTAAGATAATTTCCAGAGGATCACATGTGTTGTGAAGGGGCGGAATGGGGACTCTAGTTGAGAAATGTTGGCCTTAAAGCCCACTGTCTTCCCATCTTATGCTGGTGCCAGTCTAAATGGTAAATCTTTGTTTTGGGGATGGGGAATGTAAGAGCTGCTGAAGTGCTTAGCCTGGCTACTGGCAGCCATTTAACGTATCTAAACATCCCTAATTTTTAAAGATGATTAACCTGATTTTTTCTTTTTAAAGATAGTTTGGTGTAAAAGTGACTTAGATAGTACCTTTACTCCACAGGTCTGGTGGCTGACCCAGCAAGTGTGATTTTGGGTTTTTTTTATAAAAGGAGAAGCTAAGAAACATTTGTAGAAGAACATGTTTTAGTTCAGGCTGTGAATTGGAGGCAAGTTTAGAATTAGAACTCGCTTATGCTTTTGCTTCAACATTCAGTTCACGCTTTTCTTTATTTTTTCACATGTAGGTGTAAGTCAACATAGTGGTTTGGAGTTGTTTTGATCATTAAAGTTGTAAGAGTAAAAACTACATTTACTTGATATTCCTGGTTCACATCAACAAGAACCCAAAACTTTATGTTTGATTTCCTTTCCCACCATTTTCCCACTTTTTTCAAAATGAGAGTACAATTTTTAACATTTTTTCATGCAAAGTATTTGTTAGTGAATTCTTTTTATAGTTACCTAGGGTAGGAAACAAGAATTTTCTATCTAGAGAAAATTCTTAAAGAACTGAGAATTTCTGGGCATCATATTCTTGGACAATATTATGGCCCAAGTTCTAATAACATCTTATATTTATGTAGTGCTTTTAGTCTGTAATACATTTTTATATTTGTTACAGAAAGAAGCGTAAGACACCACAGTGGAGGGAAGAAAGAATGTTGACCTGGTATTCTGATAGGATGTAAGGGCACTAAACAAGGGTTCTACAGTGAGAGGCAAACAGAGCAAGCGTGCACTGGGGCAGAATTCAGGAGTGCAGTTTGTTATTCTGCTAATGTTCATTGGTTCCCTTCATTCATTCAGCAAATATTCACTGAGGCTCTCAAAACACCAAATAAACTTCACTCACCCTAATACTCCCAGTTAGACTGCAGTGGCCCTATCAAGACCTAAAACTGCAGATTTATATCAATACCATTTTCTAATTTGCATGGCACACTTCCAAAATGTTGCGACCCATTGAACTTCTTTGATCAGTATTGAATATGATGATTTTTTTTAAAAAAAGACAGGAAAAGTTGGAACAATTTTCTTCTGTATCTAAACTGTTACATATACTTCCTTAGAGACTTCTCAGAAAAGAAGCCATTTCTAAAGGACTACCAGAAGCACTTCTATGGAAGAAACAGAGTACAGACAGCATCCCTGTTACTAATCCTCACCTAAGTCCTTGAAAACTCAGTTAATGAAGTTCATGCCCAGAATCTGTCAGACAGGTTGTAACCAGAGAGTGCTAATGGCTCAATTCTTTAGTTATCAAAATGTCACTTCATATTAAATGAACTCTAAGTACCCATATGCTAATTGGATTTATTCCTTACATGTTGGCTGTGATCATTATCACACTGAGTATGAACTTTACTGAATAACTCTACAAATTCCCCTTCATTCTTCAAGTTAGGTTGGCATTAGAGAGCACCTTTCACAGGGGTATTTTAACTTCTGGCTAAATAGTGTAGTTAAAGTAAAAATGGAAAGTTGATGAAAAGCTGAAAAGTTGAAGAATTTGTGTAAGCCAAATATATAAAGCAGTGAGGGCCACTATAAAGATTTTATTACTTTGAGATTGAAGCTACCACATTACTGTAGGTTTCTCTCCACCAGACATATCTAAATTTATTGCAGTATAAATGAGTGCACTGACCCCTGTTTCAGATCTGAGGGAAAAGGAAAAAAGGGTAAAATAACTTCATCTAGAGTAGAAATAAGAGCAGAAGTTGAATCAACTAAAAATGGATCAAAGACTTAAATATAAGGCCTGAAACTATAAAGCTTCTAAAAGGAAACATAGAGGAAACATCTCAGGAAGTAGGACTCAGCAAAGACCTTATGAGTATGACCCCCCAAAGCACAGGCACCTAAAGGGAAAATAAACAAATAGGATTACATCAATCCAAATAGCTTCTGCACAGCAAAAGAAACAACATAGTGAAAAGACAACCCACAGAATGGGA
>NW_007730314.1:135917-141076 GCF_000696425.1 Galeopterus variegatus | reverse complement strand
CCAAATAGCTTCTGCACAGCAAAAGAAACAACATAGTGAAAAGACAACCCACAGAATGGGAGAAAATATTTGCAAATTATGCATCTGATGAGGGATTAATATCCAGAATATACAAAGAACTCAAACAACTTAACAGTAAAAAAAAAATTTAAAAAAACCCATTTAAAAAATGGGCAAAGGAGCTGAGTAGTCATTTCTCAAAGGAAAACATACAAATGTCCAACAGACACATGAAAAAATGCTCAACACCACTAAGCATCAGGGAAATGCAAATCAAAACCACATTGAGATACCACCTCAGTTAGACTGGCCTTATCAAAAAGAGAATAACAAATGCTGGTAGTGATGTGGAGAAAGGGGAACACTCCTACACTGTTGGTGGGACTGTAAATTGGTGCAGCCCTTATGGGAAACAGTATGGAGGTTTCTCAAACAACTACAGATAAAACTGCCACACAATCCAGCAATCCCACCACTGGGTATATACCCAAAGGAATGGAAATCATTATGTCAATGGGATACTTGTACTCCCATGTTCATTGCAGCTCTATTTACAATAGCCAAAAGTTGGAACCAACCTAAATGTGTGTTGTCGTATGACTGGATAAGGAAAATGTTGTATATGTACACAATGGAATACTACTCTGCCATAAGAGAGAATGAAATACTGCCATTTGTAGTAATATGGATGAGCTTAATGTTAAGTGAAATAAGCCAGGTACAGAAAGAGAAATACTGCATGTCCTCACTCATAAGTGGGAGTTACAAAAATAAACAAATAAATAAAAAAGAAACAAAGATACAACAATCACAATAATACATTGAAAGGAGAGAACAGAACTGAGATTACCACAGGTGGTAATGGGGGGGTGGGTAGTTAAAGGAGGAATTGGTAAAGGGCCAGAAAAATTCATTACATTGTATAATGTTGAATATACTAATGATGCTGATTTGAGCATCACATATTGTACACAGGTACTGATATTCAGCGCTGTTCCCCACAGATATGTACAATCAACTATGTTTCAAGAAAAAGAATTAAAAAAAAAAAAGAGCAGAAATTGGATACTGTGTAACTCTCCTATTCTTTAAACCATGTGACAGCACGTCTACATTTGCATCCAGTCATAGAATAGCAAAACACTTTTGGAAATGATGTGGTGTGTGTGTGTGGCTTCACCTTCCGCTTCTGGGGTATACCCAGTGTCCACCTCTGCTCATCCTGGAGCACGAAGACAGGCAGAGGAAGCAGCTCTTCGATTCCTAATGAACTTCTTTCTCTGCCTCTCCCTCTAAGACACAGAAAGGCAAGTAAGAGCATCTTGGCCTGTGGAAGTGCTTTTAGGGGAGCTCTGAGGAAAGCCGCTGAACCCCACCTCAAAACTACGAAGGGACTGGTATTCAGACTTTTGATATTATCTCTATAGCCACTAACTAACAGAAACACTGGTGGTATTGGAAGAAGACATTGATTAAACAATTTTAATTGTTAAATAAAATATTTGACATCCTTAGTAATTTTTTTTTTCAATTTTTTAATGTACCTGGAGTCTCAAAAACTGGAAGTAGTTCAGTTTTCTTTTGCCTGCTGAGAGGTCATCCTTGATGGGTGTCTTTCTAGGTCTTCATGCATAGGTTACAACTGTTCCTCATAGATTGTTTTCTCTCCGCAGAAATGAGGGGTGGGATGAGGGGATTTGCAGACAGAATAGAGAGATGAACTTAGTGAGAAATGTGCATTTGTGAAGAGGAATGTATTATAGTTTGCAATGGTATGAATATTTGTGTCCCCCCAAAATTCATCTATTGATATCCTAACCCCCAATGTTATTGTATTAGAAGGTGTGGACTATGGGAAGTGATTAGATTATGAAGGAAGAGCCCTCATGATGTGATTAGTGCCCTTACAAAAGAGACCACAGAGAATTAGCTAGTCCCTTCCACCATGTGAGGACACAGTGAGAAGGTGTCATCTATAGAAAAAAGGCCTTCACCACATACCGCATCAGCCAGCACCTTGATCTTGGACTTCCTAGCCTCCAGAACTGTGACAAATAAATTTCTGTTATTTATAAGCTACCTGGTCTAATATATTTTATTATAGCACCCCAAATGGAATAAGACACATTTCTTTTCCTTAGCTTTGCAGGTCAGTAGTGTTGGTAGAACTAAGCTTTATGCTGGGTGGGCCAGATAGCAGCACCTTCCTGTACCCAACATGTAATGGAACCAGCCAAAATGGAATGGAACTCCCATGTAAAGTGGCCTCCTACATGCTTAAAGCTCACTAAACTCAGTGCTCTTAGCTAGTAGCTTTTGTATCACTAAGGATCTGTGGCTGTGTTTCACTCAATGCACTACAACTTTTTCCAGGAATGTTTGTGGAAACCTTGACATTAAACATAAGGCAAAAGTAAGATGTTTAGGACATAAATTCAAACAGAAACCCCGGGAGGCACTGCCGCTAATTTCACATGAGCTAGGTTGCCACCAGACTCACCACGGTTCCTTTGGCCACTGTAATGCTAACATGTGTGCTCCATAATGTGCAAATAATTTTAAGAATGTTTGTATGAATTTATCAAAGGGCCAGAGATAGTGAGAAGTCAGGAAACACAACCTTGGCAGACATATAGGGAAGAGGGAGATCTGATACCTCCCACTGAGATTTTTCTTCCTTTGAACTCCTGGGCTACACACACAGTTGATGTTATCTGTATGCGACTCAGACCATTGTCTTTATTCATTAAATAAATAGGTCTGATCTTGCTAGCAAGATTAAATGATTCACCAGATGCATGAATATGCTCGCTTTCATGTTGCTTGTTAATTTATTCTACTGTACATTTTTTCAGAAAAAGACAAAAGTAGGTATAAATTTGTTCATTTGGTCAGTGAATTTAGCAGAAGTTCATTGCACAGCTGGTATGTCTACCATGCTAGGAACTGGTGGTATGAAGATGAAAGGCCAGATGCTTGTCTTCCAGGAACATTCTAAAGGACCTTCTAACTGAATGGGGAGAAAGCAAATACCTAACAATACATTGAAATAACAAGCCTTGTTTTATTTTTTATTTTTTTAAAAAATGTTTTAGTTGATTGTACATATCTGTGGTGTACAGCATTGAATATCAATATTTGTAAGAAATATATGATGCTCAAATCAGGATAATTAATATATTCAGTATACAATGTAATTGATTACAGTATACAGTGTACATACAATATATAATTTACAATGTAATTGATTACAGTATACAATGTACATACAATATACAATATACAATGTAATCGATTTTTGTGGTCCTTTACCAATTCCTCCCTTGCCCTCTTCCCCCCTCCCCTTTCCCACCTCTGGTAATGTCAGTTCTGTTCTCTCCTTTTGAAAGTTCAATGTATTATTGTGATTGTTGTATTTTTTTTCTTTTATTTATTTGTTTATTTTTTTTTAGCTCCCACTTATGAGTGAGAAAGCCTTGTTTTAGAATAGTACCTTTATTCTGTACATCAGATTCTGCAACATTTTTTTTCTATAAAGATTATGGAATGTTATATATTGTCATAATTTTGTAATAAAATTGAATGAATCCTGACTCTCAGACAATGTGTTCAGCCTAACCTTGCTTTATATTGCCTCCCTCCATTGATTGTTTTTCTGATTTAGATTGATCACATTCATTTGTTTTCTCAGCAGTGGGTTGGTTTCCTTTCCAGTTTTTCTTTACTTTAGTCCAAGTTGTTTAGGAAACCTGCTGTTCCTCCAGTGTCTCTTGGCATCAGGTGGCTCCCTGTGGATAACTCCCACCAGCCTGAAAGAGTTCTTACCTGTGTTCTGAAGCCAGAATTCAGGCTTGGCTGTGCATAGTCCTCTGAGGAGTAAATGTTTAATGGCAACACTTGCCTTCCACATCTGCTCTGGTCTGTCGATTTTACCTAACATGATATATCTTTATATGGTTATATAATGTTTGCCTATAATCCTCATTTTGGAGGAGGTGAGAGGACTGGGGTGCTTGGCAGATATCATAAAGTTCTAGAAATTTGGTTATTTAAAGCACTCTAGATGTACTTTTCTGTTCCCTCTCTCAATATAACTAAAGACACAATGAAAGGAGAGATACTGATATCCTAAGACCTGAGCTATTTAGTTGCTCCTCTTGGAGGGTTAAGGGAGTACTTCAGGAAGGATAATGGGAGGGAGACCCCTTGGCACTTATAAAGACCTGCATGAATCCATTTGTGTGTGTGTGTGTTTGACTAGGGTATGCTCCTCACCATCATTTTCAAATACATTGGTCTTCACATCATGGGGGAAGAATGCAACCGTTGGATATGGGATAAAATAGGAAACACGATAGTAAATGAAATCAGTAAATAAACTGTGAAATGTAAGATGAGGTTCTGTCTGTTTTACAATGTAAAAGTCATGAGTAGCTCATTAAGATAGAAACTAAACACATTGAAAAACTAAGAGAGTCATATGAGGAAGACAGGCATATTAGTCTGTTTTGTGTTACTACAACAGAAATACCTGAAACTGGGTAATTTATAAAGGACAGAGGTTTATTTGGCTTACGATTCTGGGACAGCTGCATCTGGCACAGGCCTCAGGCTGCTTCTACTCATGGCGGAAGAGGCAGGCAGCCAGCAGATACAAGAAGATCACATGGTGAGATAGGAAGCAAGAGAGAGAGGAAGGAGGTGCCAGGGTCTTATAAACAACCAGCTCTTGTGAGAACTAATAGAGCGAGAACTCACTCATTACTCCCCCCCCACCTAGGGACAGCAATAATCCATTTATGAGGGATCTGCCCCCATGACTCAATCAGTTTCCAACACTGCCACATTGGGGATCAGATTTCCACATGAGTTTTGGAGGGAAAACATCCAAACTCCATCAACAGGCTTGCTTCCACACATTTCCATCTCTGGCTGGCAATTCTCCTGAATGACAGGCAAGGATCTGGAAACAGAAAAACTTTTAAGGATGTGCATTTTAAAAAACACATTAGGGGGCTGGTCTGGTGGCGCACTGCTACAGTGCGCCACTTGGGAGCGTGACGACGCTCCCGCCGAGGGTTCGGATCCCACATACAGACCGGCCGCTCACTGGCTGAGCGAGGGGCGGGTGCAACGCTGAGGGTTGCGATCCGTTGCCG
>NW_007730314.1:133292-135015 GCF_000696425.1 Galeopterus variegatus | reverse complement strand
TTAAAGGATGTGAATTTAAAAAACCCCATGGGGGGGCGGGTCTGGGGGCGCCCTGCACCAGTGCGCCACTTGGGAGCGTGACGACGCTCCCGCCGAGGGTTCGGATCCCACATACAGACCGGCCGCTCACTGGCTGAGCGAGGGGCGGGTGCGACACTGAGGGTTGCGATCCGTTGCCGGTCATGAAAAAAGACAAAAAGGAAAAAAAAAACACATTAAATAGTAATTTTTGGACTGTTTGACATACCAGTTTTGCACTATATTGACAATTTGATAATCTCCTTCACTTATGAGTATATTGCTGTTCTTTTGAAGTTTTTCACAAGTCTAAATTTTAGTTTAATTAAACATTCTCCAAACCAGAAAGGGAAAATGTCTAATTGCATTTGGTTAGCATATTTCCATTAGGTGACTCTTTTTTTTCTGGTGGCTGTTTCTTGAGGTCTCTGGCTTGTGAATGGACATTGTAAACATTAACATGCTATATGAAATCATTAGTATATTTTTAAATTTATTTTTTAATTTTAATTTATCAATATACAATGTAGTTGATTTTTCTGTACCTTTACTGATTCCTCTTTCTCCCTCCCTCTCCCCACTTCCACCCATCAACATCATATCAGTTTACTGGTCTTAACAAGTTCAAGGAATTGTGATTGTTGTGTCTTCTTCCCTGCTCCCCTCCACCATTTGTTTGTATATTTATTTATTTATTTATTTTTAGCTCCCACAAACAAGTGAGAACATGTGGTATTTCTCTTTCTGTGTCTGACTTGTTTCACTTAATTTTTTCTAAGTCCATCCATATCACTGCAAATGGTAGTGTATTCTTTTTTATAGCAGAGTAGTATTCCATTGTGTAGATATACCATATTTTATTTATCCACTCATCTGATGATGGACATTTGGGCTGGTTCCAACTTTTGGCTATTGTAAACAGGGCTGCAGTAAACATGGGACTACAGGTATCCCTTTGGCATGATGATTTCCATTCCTCTGGATGTATTCCCAGCAATGGAATAGCTGGATCACATGGTAGATCTATCTGTACATGTTTGAAGAAACTCCATACCATTTTCAATAAAGGCTGCACTATTTTGCAGTCCCACCAACAATGTATGAGAGTTCCTTTTTCTCTTCAACCTCACCAGCATTTGTCATTCTCACTCTTTTGGATATTAGCCATCCTAACTGGAATGAGATCATATCTCAGTGTGGTTTTGATTTGCATTTCCCAAATGCGGAGTGATGTTGAGCATTTTCTCATGTGTCTGTTGGCCATTTGTATATCTTCCTTTGAGAAATGCCTATTTAGCTCTTTTGCCCATTTTTAAATTGGGTTACTTGGTTTTTTGCTGTAAAGTTGTTTGAGTTCCTTGTATATTCTGGATATTAATCCTTTGTCAGATGTATATTTTGCAAATATTTTCTTCCACTCTGTTGGTTGTCTTTTCATTCTGTTGACTGTTTCTTTTGCTGTGCAGAAACTTTTTAGTTTGATATAATCCCATTCGTTTATTTTTTCTTTGGTTGCCTGTGCTTTGGGGTCGTGTTCATGAAGTCTGTACTCAATCCTACTTCCTGGAGTGTTTCCCCCTATGTATTCTTTAAGGAGTTTTATTGTGTCAAGATGTATATTTAATTCTTTAATCCATTTTGAGTTGATTTTAGTATATGTGAGAGATATGGGTCTAGTTTCATTCTGCATATGGATATCCAGTTT
>NW_007730314.1:131751-132941 GCF_000696425.1 Galeopterus variegatus | reverse complement strand
TTTTGCCCATTTTTTAATTGGGTTATTTGCTTTTTTTTTTGCTGTAAAGTTGTTTGAGTTCCTTGTATATTCTGGATATTAATCCTTTGTCAGATGTATATTTTGCAAATATTTTCTTCCACTCTGTTGGTTGTCTTTTCACTCTGTGAATTGTTTCTTTTGCTGTGCAGAAACTTTTTAGTTTGATATAATCCCATTTGTTTATTTTTCCTTTGGTTGCCTGTGCTTTTGGGGTCATATTCATGAAATCTGTACCCACTCCTACTTCCTGGAGTGTTTCACCTGTGTTTTCTTTAATGAGTTTTATTGCTTCGGGGTGTATATTTAATTCTTTAATCCATTTTGAGTTGATTTTAGTATATGTGAGAGATATGGGTCTAGTTTCATTCTGCATATGGATATCCAGTTTTCCCAGCACCTGTGCTGAAGAGGCAGTCTCTTCCCCAGTGTGTAGACTTGGTACCTTTGTCAAAGATCAGATGGCTGTAGGTGTATGGGTTGTTTTCTGGATTCTCTATTCTATTCCATTGATTCATGTGTCTGTTTTTATGCTAGTACCATGCTATTTTGGTTATTATAGCTTTGTAGTATAGTTTAAAGTCAGGTAGTGTTATGCCTCCAGCTTTATTTTTTTGCTCAGAATTGCTTTGGCTATTTATGGTCCTTTATTATTCCATATAAATGTTAGGATAGTTTTTTCTATTTCAGAGAAAAATGTCATTGGAATTTTGATGGGGATTGCATTGAATCTGTAGATCACTCTGGGTAATATGGACATTTTTACCATGTTAATTCTTCCAAACCAAGAGCATGGGATATCTTTCCATCTTCTTATGTCCTCTTTAATTTCTCTCAACAGTGGTTTGTAGTTCTGTTCGTAGAGATTTTTCACATCCTTGGTTAACTTTTGTTCCTAGGTAAAAAAATATTAGTATTTTGTACTCCAGAAATGGTACTATCTAATTGTCCTTACCAAATAGATTTTGTACACAGCTACTTATTTCTTAGTTAATGCAATTATGAAATAGTCAAACCAAGACAATCAAATGGATGTAATCAATACACATTTCTTTCTTTTAATGCTTTTATTTTATTTCTTTTTTTTTCTTTTTTGTCTTTTTTCGTGTCCGGCAACGGATCGCAACCCTCAGTGTCACGCCCGTACCGGACCAGGACCGGGAACAGGATCG
>NW_007730314.1:128840-131379 GCF_000696425.1 Galeopterus variegatus | reverse complement strand
GTGGGATCTGAACCCTCGGCGGGAGTGCCGCCGCGCTCCCAAGCGGCGCACTGTAGCAGTGAGCCACCGGCCCGGCCCATTATTTCTAATAGTTACTCAGAAAGGTATGCCAGCAAGTTGGCATCAGCCTTTTTAGAGTAGTAATTCCTAAACCTGACTTCACATTATAGTCAGTTAGGGTGTTTATTAAAAACTCAAATACATAACCCATTCTGAGGTTGCTAATTCAGTGAGACAAGGGTGGAGTCCTGGATCTTTACTTTCAATAAGTTTCCCAGGTGATTCTGATACCAGGTCCATGGAATATTGTGTGGGAAACTCTGCTTTAGAGAACCTTATTGAACAAGCAAAACATCTTGACTGACATCTGGTGTTATGACTGCCCCCAGAAGCACAGATTGTTCTACATGGAGGAGCGGTGAACACCTTCTCTTGTCAGTGTTCCCTTTTCATCTACTGAAGTGAAATAGAATTGTAAAACATGTCTTTCTTTTTGTTTACTCCTTTCTTTTCGTCTTAACCATACCTATGGGGAAATTTTTTAAAAATTATAAATGAATGTATCTCAGACTTTTAACTATTTACTGCCTAGGATATATTTGAACAATGTATAGGAATATTAGTTAATTTCTTACACTGTTTTGGAAACAGTGTTTGTTTTGTAGTTGACAGCATGTTTGGTTTCTTTAAAATGCACACTGTATTTCTTCTGACCAATGTGTATGCCAAATATCTTAAATCTGAACAAATAGTTTTCCCCATAAATAACCAAACAACAACAACAAACCTTATTTATGTGATTTCAAATAACAGAATAACTCTCTTCTCTGGAATGATGATAGCTGGGCAAGAATCAGTCTCACCTGCACCAGCTGATGGGACTGTTCCATATATGGGTTCATCTCTAAGGCTTAACTTAAAGTTGTCCAAGAAGTGCTATGTATTCTAATAATGCTTATTTCTCAGATTATCAAAATATATTTCATGTTTCCCTTGAGTCCAACAAATCTTCCCATCAGCTCCTTACACAGGTATGATGGTCCTGTGGTGAGATGGTGTAAGGGAGGGAAGACTTTGTCATCTCTGACTTGTTCTCTGGTAGGGTCCAAGCCAGCCAGGTTCCAGGGGAAAGGGATACATGTGCAGGACTGCAGCCTGTGGTACCATGTCTGACCTCCATGGGGTGAGTGTTATTTCAGTGAAGGATTGGGCATACTCGTGTGGGTTGTAGACTTTAGGAGTCTATTCCAGAATGGTGCCATGCCTCTAAGTCTTTGAATCCTAGGACAGTTAAGCCAGTTCCTAGGCTTTCTCTGAGGCTCTCTCAACTGAATTAAAATCTTGCTACAAGTGAGGTTAGAACTTAGGTTTGGACCAAATCTGGAGCTGTGATACAGATGGGATGGATGGAGTGATGGTGGTTCTGGAATGTGCTGGCTTGAGGGCCTTTGCCACTTTGTGGAAAATTGAACTGTGGCTTTTTAACACCAACACAAATCAAGGAAGAGATCAAGGTAGAGAGCCAGAGATCCTCAGATAGCATAGCCCATAGATGCTTTAGTACTTTACCTTTCTGGGCCACCTGGTCTCTGAGAAGGTGATGACATCTCAGAAACCCCTCAGCCAGTCTTGCATTGAATTGGCCTTCTCTTGAACCTGAGTAATTTAGGGGTGAGCCTTATATGACCTTTCTCCTTGGAGCAGTAAGCCATGTATATGAATTTTCATATGATTTTAAGTGTAGGAAGAGGCCTGGTTAAGACCCTTGCTTCATAGGGTGAGCTAAATTAAAACAAGTTCCTTTGAACAAGTTGGTTCAGTGCCTGCTAGACTGTAGATACTTCATCCTTTCTGGGGTTTAAACTTCTTCAAATATCTTGAGTGTGTTCTTTGGTGGTGAGGGGGGCCCACTCTGTAACTGAGTGGGAACCCTGATTAGGGTGAGGGGCTCTGTCACAGAGCTGGCTGGCATTCCTTCCTTTGATGAGTCCCTAGGGCCCTAGTCAACAAGTAACATAACCAAGCACACTCTGCCTCATGTGACTCTTGGCACACCTGGGAAAGCACTTAATATAGTGCAGGAATCAGCCACCCCAGCTTGGGAGACTTACACCCTATCAGACTCCTTGCCACTCTTCAGATTTGTTATATAAACAAAGACTGCTTTGGTTATGCTTGGGCTCTCCTTCAGATCGGACTGTGTATGTTTTACAGGGGAGCACCTGTGTTGTGCCTGTTTAAAGCAGCACAGAGACTTGTCTATTTCCTTCTGTGACGTAGCACACATGGTGTTTCATTCAGAATAGTCACCTATTGGCAGTTGGAACATGAGTAGTTCTTGAATGATAAACCTCGGGACACCAAAAGTTAAAGATGTTGATATGGCCCAGACATATGTTGTTCATCTTAGAGTCTAGAATCTAGACTCCAGATCATTAAAGTTTGAGAACTCTATCTCCTTACAGCAACTGCCTCATAGCACAACAGATGTATGATACAGGGAACCCTTGATATTCCTTGTGTTGGAAATTCTTGCTCT
>NW_007730314.1:127614-127969 GCF_000696425.1 Galeopterus variegatus | reverse complement strand
TGTGTGTGTGTACTTCTAGAATATATTTATTTTGTCTTAGTCAAAGCTTTTGTTCCAATTACAAGCAAATTAATGGAACCTTGAAATTATAGCCTGAGGATAATTAAAAGTCACTCAGAATGATTCCCAACCATTCATTCATTTGTTAACTCAGAAAATACTCATCAAGTCCCTAGTATGTGTGCAGCATTGTACTAGGCACCAGGATATGGTGAACTAGACATATGCAATTCTGTGTTCATGGAACTGAAAGTCTTAATGATGAAGGCATAATTAAAAAAACAATTATTAAAGAGAATGGGCAAGGGACAGCCTAGTATTTCAGGCAGAGAGAACAATATACTTGAAGGCTTTG
>NW_007730314.1:123123-124635 GCF_000696425.1 Galeopterus variegatus | reverse complement strand
GACAATCTCAATTTAAATATGACAGAATTGTTAGCACATTTTTTGGCTAATGTGAGGAGACAAATAACTAGGGGAAAAGGAGTGTCTGGACATGCCAGAGAGAGTAGCAATTATGGGTTCACTTTGGTTATTCAGGAGACAGGAGGGGATGTGTGGGGAGTAGACTAGAAAGAGTTGACTGGGACAGAAAGAGGAATGTCCTTTTCACTGAGAAATAAGAAAGGAGAAGGGATGCTGGTAGGCTCAGATGGGTTTGGGTGACTTTCACTCAATGACGAAGACTTTGTAGAGAGTTGTTGAAGTTGGGAAGAGCCACTGAGTGGAGTGGGAGGGTTTCTAGTTTGGTTTGGCTCACCCAGGGGAGATTCTGGGGGCTGCACACNCACAGCGGACTAGACTTTTCCTTTCCACACAGCTTTCCTTGAGACTTTACACCACTCAGACTCTTATTTTCCTTATTCTCCCCCTCATTCCCACCCATACCTGTAGAGTTATACTATTTGTTTTGATAGAAGGTGAGGAAGGTATTTGTGTCCTTATGATTATAGAAGGAATTATACATTCTGCTGGGAGGAATGACTATCGTGTTAAAAATGTCTATGCTAAGTTTTCAGAATAAAAGCAATGTAGACAGAAGCCAAAACTGCTCAACATTCTTGAAACCTCAATTTGTGCCACTGGGAGAGGAAGGTGATATGTTGTTGTTAGGAAGGCGTGTGTGTCTTCAAGCCACTTTGCACGGCTGAAATCTACTGAGGCACAAAGAACATTGGAGCATTTGAGCATCATGCCTGGTAGCCGAGGAGTGTTGAGTGACTAGTAGCATTAGATTCAAGTGGGAAGAAAAAAAGAAGTCGATTATTAATTACTTATTCAGGCATGTATCCTAAGAGAATGGGAAAATCTGGAATTATTTTGCCATCATTAACTAGAGTTTTAAATCAAGGACTATGTAAAAACTTCTGCATGAATTTAAGTAGTTGCTGATAAATAGGTACCTGGGACCATCTCCATGGGGATAGTTTGTTATATTAAATGAACTCACTAAACAGGTTATTAAAACTGCATTATTTCAGTGTGGTTCCAAACTTAGCCTGTAAATGCTGAAATTCCTTTGCTCTCTCTTCTGTGTATGGTTCAGGTCTGGAAGGCTGCTGTCCTGTCAATGCTGGTTTGTGTTTCTTGGTGGTTTTCCTCAGGACTCCCACGATTAAGTGTTCTTGGGCAGACAGCCCCCTCCCCACAGCCCCTGAGAGGATGTAGGAGCCAGGAAGGGCAGCCAATAACTGTTGACTTTTACTTCTGGTTTGTCTGGCAAAACACCCCATTTTTATTTCAATTGACAATTAGTGAAGTGTTTATATAAGAACTCAGGTTTTTGTCTGGTAGTCCATCATATGTCCTTTGTTAAAACAAAAACAGACAAATAAAAATATCTCTGGCAATCTAAGTGATGGCCCCTGGTGTTCAGGGCTAGGCCCATAGCTCATGGCTGTGGACAATCTCAATTTA
>NW_007730314.1:121299-122014 GCF_000696425.1 Galeopterus variegatus | reverse complement strand
GGAGTGGGAGGGTTTCTAGTTTGGTTTGGCTCACCCAGGGGAGATTCTGGGGGCTGCACACAAGGAAGGGTCCTGCAAGATGGTCACATGTTTGCAGGTATGGATTTGTAGCATCTGCTGGCCCTGCACCCCTGTGTTCTCTCTAGCTCCTCGATCTCTGACTTCTCAGCCCTCCCTTCATTTATAACTCAACCTGTACCCCTCCAGTTAGACACACAGCTTCTCTGCCTCTTGAACCTCAGTTCTGCTTTCTGACTATAGCTCTTGTCTTTCCACATCTCAGCAATTTTGCAAATGGGTTTCTGAGTAATAAACCTTCAAAACCTTCTCTTCTTTCCCAACTTGAAACAGGCGGCCCTCAATTATTCATCTTGTGGGGTGGACTTAGACAGAGGGGGCAGACCAAGGACAAATAAGAGGATTAGAGCCCTGGCCTGGTCCGGTTGAGATGTGAAATCACAAACCTGAAGTGGATTCCATCACAGGGACGTGTGAGGTCCGCCTAATTGTGTGCAGCAGCCCTGAGAGATCAGAATTTGAGGTTGATCCAGAGTTAGTGACTTGTGGGGAACTATGAGTATGTGGCAAGATACCTGAATCAAGAAGATACTGTGGGCAGGAGTGTCATTGAAGCAACATTCTGCAGTGGTCAAGGTTGATATGGAGAGATGCCAACAACAGGCAAGCTGATGGACTGAGAGAAGGGAGGGGTGTC